>NW_006921752.1:4200635-4250551 GCF_000298275.1 Orycteropus afer afer
TTTTTTTTTTTTTATTTTTTGGGGAAGAGGTAACAGTATCATTGCAGTTCTATGTAAGCCGACAAAGGGTCTCCATGACCTACCAAGCTTCCTACAGCTCTGAGATTGCGTGTACATAGGCAAAAATTAGTATGCCACTCCATTCACTGTGCAACCTCTACAGCCTGGAACTATTACTCAGGGACACATTATCATGTGGGGAAAAGGACCTTGGGATGTATTACTGACGTCAAAGAGCAATTCCAGTATCTTGTTCATGAGCTCCAATCCTGAGCTATTAAGACTCGTTTAGACTTATGCAGTGAGAGATGCTGCTATTGCTGCTTTCTCTGCCTTGCCTAAGAAGGAAATGCCCTTGGGCAGGTCTCATACAGGAGAATGGGGTGTTTTAGAAAACTCTGCTTCGGGAGCCTGTTTTGACAGTGACCTTTTACTTCCTTAGTTGAAATGCCATGCCCTCTTCTCATAGATTCTAAGTTGTCTGTGTGGTGGTTACCTCTCCCCTTCCTGGAAAGTCTGCAGCTCACAGAAACTTAGTCATGCTCTGGCCTCATTGGCAGCAGGATGACTTCGACACTATTTAGAACACCTTGGCAACAGCAGTGCTCTGTTCTGCTTAATGATGCTAAAATGCTTCCTTTTACATGGTGTTCTGTTCCCTGTGCTATTCATGGATGGTCTGGTAGGCTTGGGGCAGAAACGCTACATTAAGCCATTCCCCTGAGTCAGCTTCGCCAGAATCGTAAGAAAGTCAGCTTTTGATTCAGCATGCAGAGTTTTAATAAGAACTCTCTCTCTCTCCACCCCCTCTCCCCATTCTCAGAGAACAACAACAAAACTATTTTCAAGGAATATAGGAGTTAGGCCCTAGGACAATGGGAGGTGGAAGGGGGAAGGGGAAAGAAATAAAAAACAGAAAGCAAAAGCAACAGCAAGGGAGACAGACAAAAAGGTACTCACCTCTCTTCCGGGTCCCAGGATGCATTGTGCTGTTCAGATATGTGACCGCACTCTTCTTACGCTTTGAGGATTGAAGAAGGGAAAGGTGACTGGTTGGATAGCATAGTTACTACTAATCTGGCACAAGCTAAAGACCAAGCGCAGCATGCCCGTCAACATGCCAACCAGTTAGCGCTAATCACCCAAAGTCTCCATGTCAAAGGGCTTCATTGCACCTACATGGCCCTCAAAGAATGTTTTAGAGAGGTCCAGCTCTGCATCAGATGAGAGTTATGTTAAAGCCAGGATGAAATAAATTTTTAAGGGAAGTTTTTATCAGCTCAAACTCAAGACAAAAAACTCAGGGGAAAGCCATGAATAAAAATGAAATAAGCAATGTGATGAGCCAGAGAAAACCCTATCACTTCACAGAGTTGGCCGAATGTAATTAGGGGCTGCTCTGAAGCAGATTTTCGGAAGGGAGGTGCTGAACAAGTTGCAAAATGAAACTGCAACAGTGAGGGGAGGGCCAAGTGCGGGCCAGGAATACCTCTGGCTCAAAGACTGCTCCACTGTACACAGGATTTGCAGTTGTTCTTCTTTTTCGCTCTTGCCTCTTGCTTTGGATTTCTTGGGAAAGGAAAAGGACTGCATTAGAAAGAGGTATGGAAAACCCCCAAAACTTAACTCCATTGTTCTAGCTACTGATTCTCCCAGGTCAGATAAGAAATAGGGGGACGGGTCCTCTGTTTCTCGGCATCCTCAGCGGATCAGGCAGAGGCGTGCACACTGCCGGGGCAAATATGCAGGGCCTTCTTTTCTCACCTGCCAGAAAGCAAGACCATGGCGTCCACAGTGGGGCTCTCTGTGATCGGGAGCTTTACAGCAGACAACACTCGAGAACAAGCTGTCCTGACTTATTTTTAGATCACTGTATAAACAGGTATGAGTGAGCTTTATCCACAGACGTAGACTGAGTAACCACAGCTCACCATCCTTGACTTAAATAACCAGGACAGGTACAGCTTTATAATAGTTTTTACGATTCTGATAACCTAGAATGATTGTAAAACATAGACAAGCATTTGTCATTGTAAGGGGCAGCTGCTACTTGTGTTTTCAGAAAAAAAATAGTTCCATTTATGTCAACAGAAGTCACCTTAATCCCAGCAGCAGGGAGAGGGGTTCCTCAGGACAGTAGGGAGGATAATGATAGGAAGGGCTGGACTTGAACATTATACAGAGGGAAGGTGATCTTCCCTCTGAAGGAAATAAAGGTCCACACTGTGGACTCAGACTCTGTCTTCCAATTTTCTATTCTAGGAATACAATCAAACACCATTTTTAGGAACGCAGCTATGGGGCAGAAGCAAGGTAGTGACATGAATATCTTCTCTTACCTTCTAGATGGTCATGTGTTACCAACCCTAGAGACACCATGAAGGCAAGTTTCTGTATCAGAGAAACAAAAGAAGAATATACCTCAGTTTGGGTTATCACAAAACCTACTGCATGCAGGTCTACTTCAAAGGAAAGCAAGCCCAATGGGCTGGTTGCTCGGAAGAGGCAGGGTGTCATAAGGGCAGGCAGTCTCCACTCTCAGCAACTCTGGAGCTGCTCAGAGACTTTCTGGTCTAACAGGAACTAAAACAAAAGCACAGGGACATGGTTTCTGCTTTCTCAATAGTGGAAACCAGCATCTTGAATGACAAAAGTCCACCCCCCGCCCCCGAAAAACACTCTTAAGGGGAAGATGATTTCCAAAAATCTGTGGAGGGTTATCATGAGCATCCCCTACAAGCAGCTCCAAACCCCCAGCACCTCACTTGTCGTGGCTGGGTCAGAGCCCCTTACATCTTTACTCTCACTCACTAGATAATGCTTAACGCAACGCTAAATGATTTTTGGGAATGGCAGCAGGCGATTCTACTTAGTATTATGATTTTTCAATTGAATGTGGATCTAGAAATTACAGAGTGATTTCTCTCTGAAGACCACTCTTCGGGGTCCATCAGAACCTGGGCTGATTAGAATACCACACCCCAAAGCTGGAAGGTTAGAGCGTCAAGTTGGAAAGAGCAGCGGATTGATCCCTAGCTTGCTTTTTGGTTGTTGTGATCTGGAAACTGTGTCTTCCTTTTCTGTTGGACACTGCATGTAATTTTAAACATTCCAAACAATACTGCATCAATTCCTCCTGCTGATGCATAAAGAACAACACTGGTTGTTAGGACCTGACACTCCTGGGGAATTATTTAACATCACAGTGTTGTCTTTAAAAATCCTGACATCCTGAGTATTAAATCTCCTATCTTGGCCTTTAGTGATAGGTTCAGGCTATTTAAGACACTGAGTGTTTTAGGAAGACACATCCCTGGAGGAAACCACCGTACTTCAGAAAGGACAGTGGTCCTGGACTCACCGCCCATTTTCTGCACTGTCCGCTAAGATGGCCTACATTTCATGGTTGCCAATTAACTATATTCCTAATTTTTACCACCTCTTCAAAACTTAATCAAGATTAGAAGGCTGACCACCAACTGTTCTCTGTTACTAAGTAGTATTTGGATTGACATTCAGAAGCACCCTCTTTTAATCAAGCAGCAGGACTCTTCTTGGCCACTCACACCCAACTTGCCTTTGCCAGTATCGACGAAGCTCACAAAATTAAATTAAATTAAAAACAAAAATCTCTTCTCTGGCAGATGGATTCTCAGTGATAACACAGAATAAAAAGTTGTCAAGTGCTTCTCCCTTAGATATATACATGTCACACACGCCAAAAGCTAGCTTCTTCTCTTCATAGCAGTGGTTCTGTCTAACTAGAAAGTGAAATATCTCATGGTGCGCATGATAGTGCCTGCTTGTCCACATGCCTGCCACTGACGGGAGATATCCTTCAATGTCTTTTGACAAGGAGGTTTGCTAATAGCTTGCTCTATTTTTCCCCCTGCAAGTGAAATACTTATCATTAATTCTGTGGATGGCTTTACAAATTTTTCAGCAACTTGTGTGACTAGTACTTGTTTTGGTTGAAACTTTGTTCCCTTCTTTACAGACAAAATTAAAAATGGATCCATTTCACATTTATTATATTTTGTACTTGTTTTTAGAATAGCATGAACAGGCTCAATAAATCACTGCTTTTAAAAAAATGACATGAAGCTTTGATGGTTTCATGCCGCTATTCGACATGGTTTCACTACACAGAATGCACCAGGGAGAGAGGGAAATGGATCAGTGATCTAATAAAATGCAACTATCGGTTATTCATCATCATGTTACCTATCCATTTTTTCCTAAAGCTGCTTGTGCAAAAGCATCACACTCCAAAATTCTCATCTAAGAACATACATGCCTGTATGTCTGCCATTTATGTTTATAATGTTCTCCTAAGTTGTAACACGGATGTTACTATTTTCATCCCTACTCTTATGTGTCAATGAACTACTTTTGAGCCACTGATTCATATGGGATTTGGGGATCGAATCCAATAGAATTTTAATAACAAAAATGTACATGTAATAACTGTAATTGATAATGTAAATAGCTATTAGCCGGTGAACTGGACACCTTATAGATGCTAGCAGAGACAAACAGAACATCATAATCAAATGCACTCAGACAGCTGTTAATGATTAATTATCATTAATCTTACATTTCAAATTTGTCTCAACAATGTCCTTTTGAAACTTTTCTTTTGAAATGACCAAAATGGTTGTATACCAACCAGCTCATGAAATCTCAGGGTCACACTCTAAGATAGCTGCCCCAGGGCAACCTGGCAATAAATTACTGAAGGATGAAAAAGCACAAGAAAAGGCTCTGTGGGTCAAAGGAAAACCGAGCATGTGTGAGAGTAAACCACACATCACAGACTAAGTCATGCCTTTGGAGGGATGGCCCTACCTGAGGGTTCTCTTCCCGTTTTGGTTTGGGTGCAGCAGGTGGGGTGATGGTACGGCTCTCTGTTTGCTTCTCATCTGTTTCTGTGTGGGATTTAATTGTCTAGAAGAAGAAAATAAAATAAAACTTTAGAATTCATCTTTTTATAAGAAGAATGAAAACACACAGCAGCCTAACTCAAAAAGAAAGAGAAGGAGAACATACTTAAATTGGGGACATACTAATAAAGGAGTTAACATCATGGATTTCACTTTTGGGGAGGAAAAAAATGAAGTGTAAATCCCCAGTTCATGTTGCTGAATTGCTTAAGTTGATTAAGTAACAACTTATAAATACAACTCTACAAAAGGAAAAATCCATGGTTTAATTCCTTGGTATAAAAATGAAGCACAGGCCGCTTTCCCTGAGTGCAGTGAGTTCAATAAAGACAGGCGTGCTCAGTGGGGGGCAGTGTCCCAGAAGCCAGCCCACTGCTGCTACACACAAGGACGTGCCGATCCACAGCAAGTTTAAAGATCCAAATGATGGAAAAAATATCTTACCTGCACGCTCTTCTACTTCAAAACAATTTCATTCATAATCTAAGAGGCTGCAGAACCACCTTCATTTCCAAGATATTAGAAACCTGGCTGTATCACCCATTCGAGAGAGATGCAATTGCCAAGGGAGAATCATCTGGCAAGAGGCTAACACCCTCACTACCCTCAGCTCCCTCTTCCAGAAGCATCCATCCACACAGAGGAAACACCAGCAGCACTGCCCTCTTCAAATACAAATGATTACCTCGCAAGTAGACTGAGCTTGCGTTACTATTCTTACCATGACTTAATGGCTAATTGAGTTTATGAAGCCTGTGTAATACTGAGATGATATTAGAAAAGCAGGTATAAAACTATCAACACAAACCTAACTTTTTTTTCAGAAAAGTATGTGGATGCTAATGGTCTTTTCATATGGCAACAAATAATTAAATGAGACTGATATTGTCTGATTATTGATGGGCAGGAGCCAAATAAAAGACTTCAGTCCCATAAGCAGGACACCAACAATTCTCAAAAATCACTATGCAGTGAAGTATTTTACTACATCTGAAAAACTAATACAATCATAAAGACTCATTTTACTGGTCACTCCCCTATCTTCCTCCTGCTTTTCACTGTATCACGTTAGGAACATGGGAGCACCTGCTTCTTCAGTACTGTGGTACCCACTGCTCCGGCTCTTTACTCGCCACAGATGCTGCCTTCTTTGGGTGTCGTGCCTTACTTCTCCCCTCACACTATAAACTGCTGGAGAGCAGGGATTGTTTTATAGACTTCTGCACCTTTCTGTGCATACTACAGTGTCTCACGCAGAGATGTACTCAGTGAAGAGTTGACTGACCCATGATGGAGGAGTATGGCTTGCCAAGAGAATCACTCAAGTTCTATCTCTTTTACACACACACACACATGCACACACTTTTAACCAAAAGGGACATACCTCCCTCCATAAAACAAACCACCAAACCATCCAAGCAAGGGAATACAACAGGCGTTTTTAAGGTCACAGGTACACTACAAAGCTTATTTTCATGGCTCTTTGAATATGGAAGAAGAGATGAATGAAGAGGGATAAGAGGTCTACTGCTCCATTCCAAAGCTATGTGAAAAGCTGCTTGGAGTCTTTACTTCTATCTCTAAGGTCAAATAAGGCACTTAGTTGCAATGCTCCTAGAAGGGGAAGAGCAAACTAATGCCTCTCTACTAATGAACTACCAAGGGTTCAAATCTCTTCTCTCAAATCTCTTCTCTCTTAAGCAAAAAGAATACAATTATGTCAGTGTTGGATAAAGAATACCAAAAAGAATTTTTTAAAAATTGAAACATTAAGATGAGAGTGTCCCTCTCTCTCTCTCCCCGTCTCTGAATTCTCACTCTAGGCAAAGCCAGCTGCCATGTGTGAGCAGCACTATGGAGAGGTCCCTGTGGTGATGAACTGACCCTCCTACCAACAGCCAGGGAGGAACTCAGGCCTGCCAACAACCATACAACTAAAGTTGGAAGTGGGTCATCCAGCCCCAGTGGAGCTCTGAGAGAGGACTGTGAGCCTGGCCAACCAATCTGATTATAAACTCATGAGAGACTTTGAGCCAGACCACAATCTGATTCCTGATCCTCAGAAAATGTGTTTGATAATGAATGTTTGTTGTTTTAAGCTGCTTAAAACAAACAACAACAACAAAACAAAAACCGTAAGAATGGGGGTGTGGTATCATGGAAATGGGGCAGTACAGTATTCTAAGAATCAATCTTCCACTAAGGCAACCATTAAGCTGACATAAAATGACAGGATCAACTGCTTCAGAACTCTGTTGTTGTTGTTGTTGTTATTTGCTGTCGAGTCGGACCTGACTCATAGTGACCCCTCCTTGGGTTGCTGACGCAGTATCACTACGGAAGTAGACTGCCCCATCTTCCTTCTGAGGAATGGCTGGTGGATTTGAACCGCCAGCCTTCTGGTTAGCAGTCAAGTGCCTTAGGCACTAAGCTACCAGTGGACTGCTAAATAAAGAGACTGCAAAACTTCGGTAACAAAGTGTTATAGAATTTTTGCTTATGTGCCTACCAGACCCCATTCCCTAGGCTGCCCATGTCCACGGAAATGGTGGCCTGCGTTCCTAGAGTGACATGCTGGCAGGGGGAGAGGTAATATGGACTCTGCACTCAAAAGCTCATGGTTGTGTGCTTCCACCTATTTGGTGGTTCCCTGAGTGACCAGTGCAGAGGCTGACTTTTAATTTCATGCCTGTAGGGCTGAAGTGGCTTTTCAGGTAACAGCCTGGGACAAGGAAGAGCAGACGGGGTAAGCAGCAGACAGATCCAAAAGCCTGGGAAGGAGGTGGCTGAGGAGGAGGGCTCTTGGGGAACAATGACTGTGAAGGGCTACCACATGTTCGGGGGAATGTGAAGTGCAAGGCACACGCCCATGTCTGGACACATGTTCAGAAAAGATCTGAAAGGAACTAGGCCTGCACCTCTGGGTGGTCCTTGGGGTCTGTACCAGCAGGATGTAAAGGCTAAGGCAGGGTTGTCGTCAGCTGGGATTAGTGTTAAAATGCCCCATCCCAATCATTCTGCCAACACTGGAAAAGCATGTCTGCAAATTTATTATTTCTTCTTTCTGGCTCTAGACACTTAAGGAAATCTCTGACAAGTCACCGCCTAACCACTGAGATAATGAAACAGATACTTCAGTGAACACACATGACAAGGAACACAGTTTTTCTGGGGAGAAAAAATTTTTTAGAAAAGTCACTAAATAGACAGCTACAGCCCTCAACAATCAATAGCAAATCCCACGACGGAGAATGTGATTTCTACAGTCAGCACATTAAAAATACTCAAAATACCCAGTTTTCAATGCAAAAATTGCAAGTCAAGACAAAGAAACAGGAAACTATATGGCTCAAGCACAAAAGAAAGATAAAGTGACAGAAACTGCCCTGAGGAAGACCAAAGATTGGATTTATGGTGCAAAGACTTGAAACCAACTGTCTCAAATATGCTCAAGAAACAAGTCTTAGAAAAAATATCAACCAGAATGCTCCTTAGAAATAAAGAGCTCACTTACTTTGGACACACAATCAGGAAAGACAACTGGTTGGTAAAGTGGAGGGTTGGTGCAGGCATGGGAGGCCCTTCATGACATGGACTGACACAGTGGGGAAACAGTGGACTGAAACACAGCAACAACCATGTGGAAGACAGAGGACAGTTCATTTCCTTCTTAGCACCCATGAATATTTGAATTTGTAGTTCCTGTTCCTTTGGCATTCTGGTATAATAATAACAGAATCCAAAAAAGTTGGCCAACTCTAGGACTAAGTTAACCATTATAGCCTGAATTCCAAATTTACCCAAAACCAAACCCACTGCCTTCAAGTCAATTCTGACTTATAGCAAGCCTATGGGGCAGTTCTACTCTTTTCAGTTTCTAAGGCTGTAAATCTTTATGGAAGCAGATTGCCAGATCTTTTTCCCATTACGAGGCTGGTGGGTTTGAACCACTGATGACCTGGTTAACAGATGAGTGTTTTAAACACTGTGCCACCAGGGTTCCTTTTTAATCAAAGTTAGGCACTTGCAATTTGTCTAAACAAGTGTTCAAGGTCGAATAAATCTGGATTGAAGGGAAAGCAAAATCCATTGTTTGGTCACTTGGATCTATTTTCCCCACTACAGCATCAGCAGTAGACTGGGGAAGAGGGGGTTGTCAGTTCAGGTTTACTAAGAGTGTTAGGGGGTTAACAGACCCAATTATGAACATGTAACCTCAGATTCTTAACAGCCCAGCCCCAGCAATGTCCCACCGCTGCACTAACTTCCCTCAAGTTGTTTTTCAGTCACCCTTGAAAGTCCTGGACCAGATCAGTTCCACATGGGCCTGGACAGCATGATGCACAGAGTGGCTCGCTCCGTGTCCTGAGATAGTGACATGATCTCCACCAGCACACTAAGACTGCCAATTGTTTTGACCATGGGGCATATGAAGACACACGTTTGCTACATGCGTGCCTACCTCACCCTTAATCCCTATGCATCAGAATTCCTAGTAGTAAGATGAGTATGTATAACTTCCTTATTTACTAAACCCTATAAAATGTTATCTCAGCTTTTGCTCAAGGAGTCAGATCTGGGTGAGTTCCCCTGGCTCCATGATGAGCTGCACCTCAATAAATTGACTTCCTTTCATCCAAACTGGTGCTGAGTGGACTGCCTCATTCATTCATCGGCCAGGACCCTCTTTGTCCTATAACAAGCAGAAGACTGAAATTTGGGGATAACATTTTGGATAATATTCTCATAAGTACTTCTTTCTGGAGGACAGTGTGTAGGTTCCTATGAACAACATGTATCAAAGTGGTGACCTGGATGGCAATCTGGCAATTTTCCCCCATAGAACCTGGCGTTGTTTTTTTCAGCTTACCCTGGGGACACATGTACAGAAGTCTTTCTTATGGCGTGGCGGTTGGTATGGAGAAGTAATATACATTCTTCCTGAGAACTACCCCTGGGTTAGGCACAGACTACTGACGTTAAACCAAGGCTCTGAACTGGTTGAGCCTCTGCTGAGAATTTGCACTTCCACTGGATATACTGAGTCAGAATCTATATTTTAAAAAGATTTACGTAAGAATCACCTGGGGATCTTGTTAAAATTACAGGTTGATTCAATATATTTGGGGTAGAAATGCAAATTCTCAGTAGAGGGTCAAACTGGAATGGATCTGTTCCAAGCCTTGCTTTAAACACTTTATCTCATTTCATCCTCTATACATGTCAGCCCCATTTTATAGAGTGCTTAGGAGGACAAAAGGAGGTCGTGTCAGGGCTACAACATAAGTCTGTCTGGTTTCACCTACTTTTCTAAAATACGTCTCCAAGCTCAAAGCTCTGTAAACTCCATGCCTCATTTTGTCAGACTCACAGTGTAATGTGGCTTCCACTAAAGGGTAAGACAGGGGATCTCTTATCTGGGGTGGAAAGGACCATGGCTGCTATAAATGACATCATCTTCTCCCTCTCCTCTGCCAAAGTGGGAGGGCTCTGACCCTACACAACTTGCCACACTTCCCTTCCTGGAGGCAGAGCCTCAGTGCCTGCTCCAAATGCACTGCAGAACGAACTCCCTGAGGGTACATGCTTTGATTCATCCATCCTTGGACATAGATGCCATATGCAGCACAGCAGCTGGCACTTAATCAACATATTTTTATTAAATGAATGAAGTTATCACTCTGACGGAAACAGAAGAAAGCAGAAAGGAATCCAAATACCCTAATGCTATAAAGAATGCTGCACACAGCCTTGATAACTCTGAGAAGATAGTAAGAAACACTTCCATGGCTAAATATTTACACTGCTTCACCCTTACTCCATGTATGAGATCTTTTAATGGCTGTAAACGTGGTACTGGGAATGAAATGTTAAAAAAGAAGGACAGTGGGAAAATCTGAAGTAAGAGAATTTTGAGACCGGAATCTAATCAAAAGGGACTCCCTGTTGAGTGAACTTGGTAATCTGTTAGACTATTACGGTACGTGGCCTGAAAAACTCACACAGCAATGACTGGGTTTCTCTACTAGACTGACAAGAAGAGACATCGTGGGATTTATTGCTAAACACTAATTTGAAAAAAAAAAAAAATTTAAATAATTCATAGGTTATCTTTTTGTGATATTAAAATTGAAACAAAAAGCTCTATATAAACAAGTAAGTCAGCTGCATGGAAAGATATTCAAGATCTGCTAAGTGGGAAAAAGTAAGTTATAAAATAATACATATTGTCTGATTTTGGCTTTTGCTTTAAAAATATGTTAGTATATGCATAGAAAATATCTGAAAAAATATCATCTTAAGGAGGTGTACTTCCCACAATACACATTTCTGTAGTTAGAATTTTATTTTTATAATGAACATGTATTATCTCTGTAATTAAAAAATAAGTATAAAAATAAAATAAAAATGAAAAAAAATTTCTCATAAAAATATATTTTTAAAAAACAAAGTATCTTTGTCAAAAAGGCATCAAACAGGAATAATCAGTCATCTAAAATTATGTTTCACAATCCCAGTCTGCAACACTCAGGCTCCCCAGGTTTCTCTAAGGGCCAGAAAGAGTGTGAGGGCAGATGACCTGCAACTGGGCCCCACCTGTACCCGAGCTGAGCATTTTACTCTCAATATGTTAATACTGAAGTGCTGTTGCTAAAAAATTAGAAAACTTATGACATAAAATGGGTAAATAATTTATTTTTGTGTTCCCTGAAGTACCTACTAGGGTTTAAGCTGGTTCTTAAAGAAGAGAGAACTGTGTTCTCTGAGCACAGGAAGTTGGTACCCGGCAGCTTCTTTAAGGCCAAGGTCTACTGTGTTTATGAGCATGGGTAGAGTGCCTGGCTCTATGTATAAGGTTCCTCTGTTCAAGGCCAAGGCAGCAGGGAGTCTTTTCCCTCCCCACCATCTGGCCAGCCTCTCTGAATCATGGTCAGCCATACAGAAGCTCAAAAGTCAGGATCAGCAGAGACTATTTTCTGATGAGTAAGGACTCAAGCCTGAGCAATTAGAAACAGGTCAAAGAGTTGTTAAAGCAACTTTCTTGAAAGAGGATGCTTTTCTTTGCAAAATGCTTCCTTCTCATCAGTGGTTTTTCTTGAAATCGGATATGGTAACAGCCTATAAAGTCTTTTTGTTATTGTACAGGTTTTTCTGCCATAGCACCCTTAAGCATTTTAGGAAGTTACTGGTATTTCTCTAGCCTCATTTTTTTAAAGAGACAATCTGATTTTGGAAAATACAAATGAACATTTCAGTATCTGAGCTAAAATGTCTGCATGCTCTAGAGTTAAAAGAATGTTCTTCAGAAATATTATTTTTGTCATCTGGCTATTCATTCACTAAGGAAAAATTGAAATGAAATATCTTTTCCTGTTTTGTTTATTTTTCTGACTTTCATACTGAGTATCTTCATCTGGTCTCTTATTGGGTCTGAAACGAATATGGCGCTTTTGGTTTACTACCTCAGCTATTCCTCCTGACTGAGGGCGTTAAGAAACTATCTGGGACTCTCTGCTACAGAACCAGCAGGGGGAGCTCACTCATACAGGGATCTTAACCCATTCTTAAGGGAATTGTGAGAAAAAACAACCCAAGAAACTTTCTTTTTAGTGAGAATGACCATTTTGCATTATGGATGAATTATCACTTGATAAGCAACAGGTTATCAACAACAGTGCTGAGATTAAGAGCCCCTGTGAAGAAGCTGCCATATGCCTCAATGGCAAGACTATTGCCTAAAAAGGTACATACTCTGCCTGTACCTGTTTTTCAAGGCTTGGCTTGCTAAGCTGTACAGTCTGAGGTCCAGCGAGTCTGGTCCCTGGAGTAGCTATCACAATGCTGGTGAGCTGGGCCATGGGAAACGTTTTGGCTATGGTTGCAGTCTGCCCATTGACGACACGGACGGGGTGGATGGAATTCTGAGATGTCGGGAGGGTAGTGGGGGTGAACTTGGTCAGCATGACAGGCCTCTGGATAAGCTGAGGAGCTGCAAGCATGGGAGGAGGTGCTGGGGCAATAGGAATGTTATTCTGGGCCACAGGTTTGGGTCGAACCTATGGGAGAAAAAGAGAACAATTATTGTATTATTTAAAGAAACTTCTCAAGCCCTGTAAGTCCAAGACACTGTCAGATCTTCCATACTATATATGTGAAATGGTATTTAATAAAAATATGTTAGTATCTATTTTGGTATTATTAACTCAAGATCTTAGGGCATGTAATCTTACAGAACACTCATCAGCTCCTAACAGCCTAAATGCTACCAGGGCTTTGTACTGGTTCAGCCTAGTTCAATCATGGCAGATGAAGCAACACCGGAACACTAACCAGAATGGGAAAATTCACAGGTCAAAGCCGTGCTGGAAGCTTAATCCCCCTCTTAGAAAACAAGTGCAGTGTGCACATCATACAGCAACCAATTCTCTGGACTGTGGAAAACAGTGGTGCCCAGATCAAAGATGGCAGCTGACCGTGTGGCTTTGAATGTATGCCACTTTCCACAATACTGTCAACAATCCAACGTCACACATCAACCTCCTGAAATGGTTACTACGCCTTTTCCGATTCTTCCTTTCCAGGCTTTGCCCCATATTTTTTTTCTCCTTTCTGGCTAGCATTCTAGATTGCCCAAATTGTAAAAATCTGGGTCTGTTCCGGTTTTACTTCATTAGTCATGATTGAACCAGTTCGAACCTGTTCAAAGTCCTGCCTAGAATACAGTTCTTCTGATTCTAAACCCTCAGCTTCCTTTCACATACCACGCTGCTTCGTTGAGGTGAAGTCAAAGAACTGGATGAATGGCCCAGTCCAGAGGTTGGTCCTACCCAGGACTTGTGCCCACTACAGTAATAATGCTGCTTATGGCCTTAATTCATATTCTAAATTTCTTCACATCCATTGCTCCAGCCCACCCATTTCTTGCCCTTGAACTCTCTGTTCTTGGTACTCCTTCTCTCAGTCTCCTTTGTGGGATTACTCTTTCTTTGTCCAATTTTAAATGTGGGTGTTTCTCAGGATTTTATCATGGAACCTCATTTCTTCCTGTGAGCCCTCATTCATCTCATGGTTTCAGTTACTATCCATGCCCTGCAGACTTCCACACTCGTATCCCTGGACCAGAAACATTTCCTGAACTTCAGAATTACGTTCACTGCCTGTCAAGACACCTCTACTTGGACTTCTCATAAGTTCAAAGTCAACATGTCTAAAACTCATAATTTCTTTCCCCCAGCCTTTCCATCCTCTTTTAAACTTCAGAATCATCCTTGACTCTTCCTACTCCACCGTCTACTTCCTAAGTATTTTCCAAATATGTCTACATCTTTCTATCCTCACTGCCACTACCCTAGCTATGTTTAGCTTACTGAAAGAGCAGCAGAAAATTATGGTTAAAAACATGAGGTTAGCCTTGCCTGGGTTCAAATCCTGGCTCTACCACTTAACTAGCTGTGTAACCTCAGGCAACTTACCAGATCTCGCTAAGCCCGTATTTTCAAATTTTCTGGATTGTGACTCTGTGGGCCAAATCCTTTCCCCTGATGCATGAGAATTTGGCCTTTAGTTAACTCTCTAGCTCTGTTCCCCTGGAAACCTGATAAGAGTAAGAATGTCAACTATGTTACCAGGCAACACTGCTTATGGTAAAAATGACTCTTGATTGGTACATCGAATCTGGACTGAAGAACTATAAATACTTGATGGGATACCATGCCTTGGACATCCTGAGGAGAGCGACTCTTGTAACTGAGCCTCTCCATTCCAAGACTGTAAAAGCCAGGCCCATGGAAGTGCTACAAGATATACTGGCTCTAGTGGAATGCAGACTTCTATGTCAGGGTGGGTCTCACACCCTCCTGATAATGATCTTAGCTCCTCCTACCTGAGCTATTCCTGGATAGCTGTCCAAGCTGTTAGATGGGCTGCTATAAGAACTCCCATTGAAGAGGATGTCTGATGCTGCCCTGCTGGTAAGCTGTGGTTTGTGACCTACATCACATTAAGGAGACTTATGCTAAGCCTGAACATCCACTTTACCAAGCATGATATCCTTCTCCAGGGACTGGTCCCTTCTGACAACATGACCAAAGTACTACATCAGCAGAAAAGGGGAAGACCCTCAGTGAGAGGGACTGACACAGTGGCTGCAACGACGGCTCAAGTATAGTAAATATTCTTGACGGCGCAGGACCAGGCAGGGCAGCGTTTCATTTTGTTGCACACAGGGTTGTTAGGAGTTGGCGGCAATTCAACGGCACCTAACAACATGCAAGTCAGGTAGCCCATGGCAGTCCTATGAGTCTGAATGTTTAATTAAATCTCAAATGTCCCTGGAGTAGATGCTACAGACTCATAGTAGGAAATACATTTTACATTGTAACCAGAACGCATAATACAGACATTTATTTCTGTAAAACAAAAATTCATGAAACAATACTTTGATGCTATGGGCTCAAATCTTTCCTATTCTGTTTTATTAATTTTACTGAAAAACTCTGACCATAATCCACTAAATTGATCTCACAGCCTACTAATGGGCCATTACCCACCATTTGAAAAACATGAACTAAGCCTCAGATTCCTTATCTAAAAAAGAATTATACCCACTTCCATAAGGTTGTTGTGAAGACTACATAAGATAATCCATGTGAAGTGCCTAGCATAGTACCTGACATGTGTCAAGATTCTTAGTCTAAACATTAGCTATTATCATTGTCTTAACTGTTCTTCCTTTTCACAGTATTGACCATTTCCAGTCCACACAGTGGCAAGAGGAAATTTTCTGAAACATAAATCTAATCATGTCAAGTACCTGTTGGAAACTCTCTAATGGATTCCCACTGCTTTTAGGATAAGACCCAACTCTTAAACACAGGTTCCACGGCCTCACAGGCTCTGACCCCAGTGATCCAGCCTCATTTCTTACTCGAGCCTGGGTTCCAGAGTCAGCCGCATGGTCCTCTGCGCTCAGCCATAGCAAATTCTACGTGTTTCTCTACCTCGGACCTGCACATATGCTCTCGTCTCTGCCTGGAACACTTCTACCTCCTCCAAAACTTTGTCAAGCTAACTTGACTAGGGCTTGAGGTCTCAAGACGGATGTCAACTCTTCAAGGAAACTTTCTCTAATCCTTTTAGGACTGGGTTTGGTGTCCTTCCTATAGATTCCCAAACTATCCTGGTACTTCCTATAACAGGTACTATGATTGTCAGAATATGTGTCTGAAACTCCCAACAGACTTTATGCTAAGGGCAGAGAACTGTCCGTCTTGAAAACTGGCATATCCATAGTGCGTAGCAGCACAGTGTCTGACATCTAGAAGATACTTTACCAGATTTATCTGATGAATGACTAAAATCACCTATCTTATCTCATGTCAGCACTGCCCATGCCCTCTTCAGATGCTATTCAGAAATCACTTTATGCTACGGACCACAAAATTCCCTTCTTTCTTCACCTGAAATCTGGGGTCCCAGATGAGAATTCCCAGCCTCCCTACCAGGCATGCCAACTCCCTCAAGGTCCAGACTGGGGCAATTTTAACATTCTTCCACGAGAATGGTGGGTGCAGCCTAGCTGCCAGAAGAACACCCTCAGAGGCTAAGGGTAAGCAGAGCTACTCGGGCCTGGGCAGGATGTCCCCTGTGGAGACCGCTACCCTTATTGGCAAGGCTCTGCGCGTATATACGTGACGTTCTATGTCACCACTTTCCCCAGGAGAACGGCACAGTTTCTACCAGTTAGCTTGGCTGCCGTTTTTGTCTCTACTCTCTGTGGTATATACAGAAAAGAATAAAAAGTGATCATTGTATTTATCCTCTACAGCCAAGCAGTTCTGGCTAAATTCTAGTAGGTTAACATTATAAGGTTTATAATGGTGTTATTACAATTGTTTTAAATCTAAGTAATTTCTCTTTGCCTCATTTTCCCATTACTGCCTTTGATCAATGCTAAGAAATGGGGAAGATAAAATAAGCTCTTCACAGCACGGCAATCGGCAGCCAGAATTTCCAGCTCAGTGGGACAGGAACACAGCTGAGCTGACGAGGTCTATTATGGCTTCTTAGAAAATGGCCCAGGAGCACTTTGTCCTACCTGATCCTCCACTCGACTTGTCACTGGTTTACTCACCTGTGGAAGAAAGTTTGGACGGGGAGTAAGTCTGGGAGGGGGGATAAACTGTGGTACTTTGATGGGCTGAGGAGGCGTTGCTTGAACCTGCTAAAAAATGAGAAAGATGAATAAACCAGAGAGGAAAGCCAGTTGTTCGATATCAAAGCTAGGCATTGTTGAAAGTATTTTCAGCATCACTATTCTCTGGATGTGACAATATTTTCTATAAGCTTATATTGTAGACTTAACTGTCGGAATTAACTCTGTATTAAGAAACTCTTTGACTCTGCCACCTGCACGCTTTACCTGCATGTAAACCAACCATATTTCTGATTCCTCACACATCTAGTGCAGAACACAGCAGACTCAGCAATCCTCATCAATTTCCTCTGACATTCAAGAACTCTTGCACTTACGTATTTTAAAAGTCAAGACTGAATCCAAAGTTAAATTAAACTTGCTGCCTGGCCAAATGGGCTTTTTCCTAATACATGAGCTTTATCTAACAGTGGACGGCTTTATTCCTGTAGAGGATTTCCTCCTCTCAGCATCTGGCTGACTTATCTGGTTGTTTCTCTGAGGACGCCTGGGTAAGTGGTGAAGCTTCACTTTATTCCTCTCCGGTTTCACTCATCATTGGGCATTATTCAAAAGCTACCAAGAGCTCTTAGCTGCCATTTTAAGGATAGAATTTTAATTCAAAATTTGGATATATTTTTCCCAAGCTTCAGAGAGTATCAGATTTCTAAGTGGCTTTACCCTAGAAATCTCAGGCACAATTTTTTGTTCAAGTACTCCCTCCCTCAAGGATCTTTTTTTCTGATAGATCTTGGACACAGACACTGTTAACCTGTAAATTTCTTGAATATTTTGAAAGTGCTCCAAACAACTCTAGCATTTCCTAGATTCCTTAAAGGAATAGTGAATTAAAAAAATTAGCAGGAAGTTTTCCCCAAAGCAGTAATACAACACAAGAGAATTTAAGCACTCAGGTTTTACAGGGAAGACTGTGAAAGGAATGGAAGGAAAAGGAAATGAAACAGAGTGTATGCCTCTGTGAAGGACATCTGTTACCCTAAAGTCAAGTCATACTCTGACCTCAAATAATGTACTAAATGAGTTTTGATCCTTAGTACCAGGACAGTTCCACAGTTATAAAAGCAGATGGGAGAACGCCACAGTCTCTTGTCAGCGCTGCAGGGGAATTTGGTATGACGGAAGCTAAGGAATCCAGCAGGAGTCTCAATGGTCATATTCTACAAATGCATACTCTGAACCCTCTCATGTGGGCACACACGAGTAGCAGCTGCTGGCTTACCAGAGTGACTGTGTTTTTTGCCACAATTTGGACAGCCTCTGGCCCAGGCCCAGTGACCTTACTAGACGTCTGGAGGTTGACAGGTGTGTTCTGCACCTCAGTGCTGAGCACAGCCTTCTGACTGTTGATGGCGGTCACCATAGCAATGGTAGGTCTCTGGCCCACAACAGAGGCAGGCATGGTCGCAGTTGCTGCTTTCAAGACGAGAGGTAGTGTCTTTGTGGTAATCATAGAAGCTGTAGTTACAGTCTTCTAGGAGACATGGAGAACAGGTATTAGGACATTGAAGGGTGATCCCAATGAATAATATTCTGCTAAATCCCAGAAGAAAATAAAGCAATAATTCTCATAACCACCAAGTTTCTCTTCTCTATAGTAGCATTTCTTCTGTGTATATAGAGTACCATTCTTACTGCAGGGAAAGGCA
Organism: Orycteropus afer afer; assembly: GCF_000298275.1. Classification (NCBI taxonomy): domain Eukaryota; kingdom Metazoa; phylum Chordata; class Mammalia; order Tubulidentata; family Orycteropodidae; genus Orycteropus; species Orycteropus afer. Next base: position 4,219,439 of record NW_006921752.1, read on the forward strand.
ATCCCTCAACTGCCAGAGTTCTCAAACTCAGCTTCATTCATAAACGGGCAGGTTAGCTCACAGTCGTAACTGCAAACTGTTAATGGGTACAAGGTTTTCGACAATGGACAGGGTAGGTGGACAGGGTATGTGTGAACCTATTCTAATTCTTTGCTCTCAATTAATTAAAAAAAAAAACTTTACAGAAGCTGCAAATCAATGGGATACACAGCATCTCTCTATTTAATTGGTACAACCTCATCAGTATGAAGAGGGTATCATGTAATTCTGAGTATCTGCCTCCTGAGACATAAATGATGGGGTGAAGGGACAGTGTCTTCATTTTTTGAGTATCACCTTGGAGAGAAGGGAAATTCACACGAGGGTTAGAATAACTGTAGCCTCAGAAGCAGTAAATCCCAAGGTCCAGATAATGAAACATATTAACCCACTAGTTTAGTAAATGTCAGTTCTTAATACCAAAGGGATATGAGTCATTACCTATGATCTTTTCTCTGGAGAACTGCTGTGGAAGTTATCAAAGACCCAGTAAAATGTGACAAGGTGGAAACAAACACCTGAGTTTCAAAAAGCCTTAAGGGATCAAAGGGTTAGCTGAGGTCAGAGGACTCGATGGATGCTCCCTAAGTGCTACTTCATTCAGCTCAGAAGCTGCATTCTTCTAGACTTTATACTTCAATATTTAAAGGAGTTGGTTACAAACAAGATAACATGAACAGCTTTATTACATTAAATACATTCACTCAAGACACAGACATTTCTGGAAAATGAAAATTTATCTGGTTTCATGTGTTGGTTCTGATTTTGATATGCCAACCTTTTCCTTCTTACTCTATACTTGTTAAGTCCAATTTGCCAGCCGCTAGTACACATGGTGTGGTATAGTAAATTACTTTGTGTGGCTTTTCTACCCATAAGTCTTTGTAAACTCCAAGGTGGGATTTTCTATGAGCAACTGAGGAGCTCCTGATTGCTGAAGGTGTCCACCTGGAGTACTTCTGTTGGGAATGGCACAAAACAATGTTCTGGGAGGTGCCCACTCTCTCTCAGGTGCTTAGAGTTCTGATGCTGTAACTGGCTAGTTTGACCACCCTGCCAGGCTCAAAAAGGAGGCCTCCTGGAGGCAGAACTCTGACTGCTGGTTGAGGAAGACGTGCTGCTGAAAGAGACACGGGCTCCTGAGACACGCATTGCTGGGAAAGAGACTGTGAGAGACTCTTGGCTGAGGGACGGTGGGCTGGGAGAGAGACTGAGCGTTCTTTCTGAACTTGAGTTGTAGCCTGGTGCTTCCCTAATAAACCCTGTAATCTGTGAGTTCTGTGTGGCCACTGCAGCGAATTATCGAACCCAGGAGAGAGGTGGTGGTGCTTTGGAAGGAACGGTTGGAGAAAGGGCTGGAGGGAGGCAGCATGTTTGGCCTTGCAGTAATAGGCCTTGGGATACTGCTGGTAATCCTGTCTTCCTTTTGTGAGATTAGAGGAGGTCAGAACATGTGGCCTCCTTGCCGTTTTTTGCACGCGGCTATTTATATTTAAATTAATCAAAACAAATTTAAATGAAATTTTCAGTTCTTCAGTTGCACTAACTCAAAAAAAACAACCCCATTTAAATTCTCAACAGCCACCTGTGGTGCATGACTACACCAAAGACACAGCCGAGCTAACGAACGTTTCAAGCACGGCAGAGTTCCTGTAGACCTGTCAGAAGGATGCTTCTCTTTCTGAAACACAGCTGGACAATCTCCTTCGTGAATTCGTATCTCAGTGCCTATGTAAGCACCTGTGGATTAAGTTGTTTGGTTCTAGGTTAAGTCTTTATTTAAATACATCATCTAATCTTTAAACATCTTCTTTCATTTTTCTTCTACCTGAAAACTTTAATGACGTCGCCTCATCTATCCCATCATAGCCTAATCAGCAATCCCTACTAACACCTATAACGGAAATCACTGAATCCGTTTCCTCTCTGAGGCAACAGGAATGGCTTGTTTTCTTTGCCACTGCGTCCTCAAATGTGAAATAGGAGTGAAATGGGAACTGATATTTGGGGAGGAGGGAACAGGTCATTTACTTTCTATCAGTGATGAAAACCTAATAAAAATTAAATGCTATTTATCATTAGAAATGTTACAACAGTGTAGCAGCAAGAATTAACTTTATATTACCAGGTAAGTATTTCTGACACAGTGTGGTATTAGCCCCATCGTTCAATTTAAGACATTTAAATACAAAGAACTTTTGAAATGGAGTGCGTCATACCAGATGGCATTCAATCCTGGTGCCATCACAGGCTGTGGGAAGAAAGCTCTAATGAGCAGAACTCACTGACAGGGATTTTAAACACAGTTGTGCATGCTGTTACTGCTATAAAAGAGGTCAGTGTATTTTTGTTTGATATATCTTTGTTTCAGGTAAATTATTACCAGTATGTTAAGTAACCCTAAAGTGATTATTCCAGAAAATAGTTAATAAAACTTCCAACTCACTTGAATTATATACTTACCATTAACCCCAAGACTTAAAAAACTCTGACACCTAACAAACTTGTTCACATCTTAGTTTAAGCATTTTTATTCTACTTTACAAATATTTAGCTGCAGCTGAATGAATTGCCTAAGGCATTTGACTGCTGACCAGAAGGTTGGTGGTTCAAACCCACCAGCCATTCTGCAGAAGGAAGACGGAGCAATCTACTTCCATAAAGATTTACCGCCTCTGAAACTCAATGGGGGTCCCTATGAGTCAGAATCAATTCGATGGCAGTGAGTTGGGTTTGGTTTAAGCAAATTTCGCTATGAAAATCTAGCATCTATCAAGCTCTTTGTATAGTATATAGGCACAGGAGGCTGAGTACCATATGCTTCAATGGAACTTTCTGAAGAGTATCTTTATTAACTATTTATTGGCTCCAAGACACAGGTACTGCTTGCTCTGTAGCCTTGATGTGGTGCTTATTTTACACTAAGTATTAAGGAACGCAAACCAAATCTGGCGTGTTGGAGTTTCAATGACGGAAGGAATCTAGAACTCTGAAAGCCAAGTCTACTGAAAATGTCTGAACTATTCTGGCAGGGGAAAGTGAGGACACAGAAAGCAAACACTTGGCAACAAAGACAACTAATCCAACTTGCATGAGCTGGGAGTTAATGGAGACATACATGACAAGAAAAACTAACAGAAAATCTTTTTCATGTATTTGTTTTGTTACGTTTTTATTGTTGTTCATCCGCAAAGCACAAGCTATTGAGAGTAAAACAGATGGACTCCAATGTACAAAGCAGTCCTTCAGAAGGATTGTTAACTATGGGTTCTAATTAACCCCCACATCTATTTTAGGTTGTTTTGTTCTTTTTTTCCAGAGATTATTTTATTTATTTATTTTTGAACATTTCATTGTGGTTTAGCTTAAAGTTTACAGTGCAAATTAGTTTCCCATTCAACAATTTATACACATTTTGTTTCATGACATCAGTTGTAATTCCCTCAAATGTAAAAGGTTGTTTGTTTTTTTAATCTTGAATGGAAAGTCACTGTTGTATACTCAACCAAAATAAGAAACTCCCGTTTTGTCTCTAAGGGCTTATTTTCTGTTTGGTTTTAGTAACTGCACTCTTCTTTACATCTGTATTAATTATATCATTAAAAATGAGAGGGCCGTAAGTATAGGTTGAAGGGTGCACTTGTACTCGATTGTTCTATTCTTTTACTTTTTTGATAGGTTGGAAACATTTCAAAATACACATACATGCATGAATGGTAACTAAGTAAAGGAAGCTGGTCCATCCCCAACACAAGACCTCCTCATTACCTCCTTTATGCCTTGTTACATGCTAATCACTGAGTTAGGAGCTCTGGTAGCACAGTGCCTAAGGCACCTGACTGCTAACCAGAAGGCTGGCAGTTCAAACCCACCAGCCACTCTTCGGAAGGAAGGTTGGGCAATTTACTTCCATACTGATACTGCCTCGGAAACCCAAGGAGAGATCACTATGAGTCGGGTCCAACTCGCCAGCACCTAACAACAACAACAACAATCACTGGGTTTAGAGTAAAAGACTCTGATTGCTAACTAATGGTCATTCCTTTCTGAACCTACATATTTAATTTATGCCATATCTAACCTCGCACTTGTCTTTGTCTTCATCTTCATGAACCTTTAATGACTCCCTTTTCTGACTGCCAAAAGCTCAAGAAGTTTTGGCATGAACTGGAGGGCTTCCATAAGCTAATTTCATCCTAACTTTCTGGACTTATCTCTCTCCTGCCATTGTTCCATGGGATCCATGCTCTAGCCACACAAGCCGACCTGCTATCCCCAGGATATGCATTTACTTTTTCAATTCCATACTTTTGTTCATACTGTTCTCTACACCTTCAATGCTCACCTCTTGATCACTGAAATCTCATTCATCTGTTGTGCCCTGCTCAAATGCCACCTCCTTAGTAAAGTGCTCTCTGATCCTTCTAGTCAAAATCACTCTATCCTCTGGTATTTTCACAGCTCTTTACTGGTATTTCCATTTTATTCTTCTCTGTTAGCTGTCTGTATTCCCTTCCTACATTTAAAAAATTTTGAAGACAGAAACTGTCTTATTTGTGAATCCATCTTTCACATTGCCTAGCATAGTATTTGCACATAGTTGTTGTTGTTTGTTGTTGTTAATGTGCTGTCAAGTCGGCCCCAACTCATGGCGACCCCTCCTTGGGTTTCCGAGGCAGTATAGTAGAGAACTCAATAAATATTTACAGAATAAATAAAAATATGTGTCATTATGTACCAGATTCTAGGGCTCCCAAGGGCAGGCACCATTGCTACCCCTTTGTTTATCAGAGTCTAGCATATAGAGGACATTCAGTAAGTACTGGTTGATAGTTCACTGTAAAACACAAAACAAACCTAGAGGACCTTTTGGCTTTTAATATTAGACATTTGCATTAAAAAAAAAAGTACACAACAAAGGACAGCTAAAGAATGAAATATATCAGGTGGCTACCATATGGAGAGACGCCGCACAACACTGTTGGAGGGAAAAGCCTCTGGCCCTTCCCCATCCATCGTCCCAAGGCAGCACAGAACACACATTACCAGGGAGAGGAATGGCTGTTCTAAGTATTTTCTCTAAGTTGTATAACTTGGAATGTTACTTGAACAGAAAGATTCCATGGGTTGAGAGAAAACTTCTATACACCAGGAAACAATGAGCTCTACCACACTCCTTCCATGTAAACACTTTGTGATCACACTGTACTTTGGAAAAGGAATAACCTAACCCAGCACCATTTAAAACTCCAACAAATGTAATCTTAATAAGCAATCTTTCAGAAGCAACACAAATCAGGCTCAGGATTTTTAAAGTCAGTTTGAATGCCTCATTTCCAAAAACTCCTGGAATGGAGATTAGGGTAAAAATTATGCAGGCCACTCTAAGCTATCTGATTTACAACAAGGATTTCTCTAGCATTTTATACAGTGTTGGCAGTTCCTTCCCTTTCCTTCCCCACCTCGGTATTATAAGCAATAGAGAAGAATGGCTAAATGGACTAGCCAGAACATCTGTGTTCAAATCTTGGCTCTACCATATACCACCTATATGATCTCAAGCAAATGACTTAACCTCTCTCTTTCTTAGTTTTCTCCTCTAAAAAGTAGAAAGTAGAGGATAATAATAATAATAATACCTTCTTCACACGGTTAGGGCGAAGATTATATATGTTATGTACGTAAAGCACTTAAGACAGGCCTGGTATAAATTTACTATTTTAAAAAATACTATTTAGTATTTTAAAAATTATTCACTTGTAAAATGTTTCATTGATGAACCAGCTCAACAGCCATAAACAATGAATGACACAAACTTTTTCCCTTTCTCTATAAAGATAAAGACTTTGTGTTGCTGGGTGAGGGACGTCCATGCAGTAGATCACAAAGTCCTTGAATTCATGGGCAAAACAAGTGTATAGGTATAAATGTGATTTTTTCTGGAGCAGGGATCCATAGCTTTTAACAGTCTTAAAGTGGTCTGTCAGCTCAAGGATCAACACCACTGCTCAGTTGTCTCTTTTTAAAAGGCATGCTTATATTACAGGTAAGTGTGTGAAGATCAAGCCCAAACAGTTTTCTTAACTGAATGCCATGTCCATTCTCAAATGTGCACTTTTTATGTATTTTGATCGTTTCACTATTACATTATATGATAGTTCAAATGCCCTCTACAGTAAAAACATTTATATAGCTACACCTATTTAGGATGTTATTAAGCTCCCACCCTTTAATTCTAATTTTGACCTGTAGCTTCCATTTGAGATTTCCTTCAGTGTACTGGAACAGATTTATATCTCTAAGACTATGGACTTAGAAGTGAATATTTTGTTTCTATTAATAATGAAAATATATCACCCTCAAATTGCTTCTTTCAGCCTGATCCCAAGGACATTGATCCTAAAATATCTCCACTCCTAATTGCTAAGAATTCCAGAAAACAATTCTGAGAGAGGCCAAGTCTGACAGATCTTTAGAACTAATACAAACATTACAGGCATTCAAAACAAGGCTTTGATTCTGTTCTAATGCAGAGAAGCAATTTTTCTTTGTCACTGACTACCTTTCCCCCTTCTTTGGACAGTTAGGAAAATCACTGAACTTTTGATCCTTAATAATGTTATTTCCTCTGTAAATGAATTTCAAGTGCTTCTTATCCCATTTACAGTATAAAAAGGTAGCCAAAATAAAGTTTGCTTAGTACTAGGTTGGGAGCTCTGGTGGCCTGGTGCCTACAGCACTTGACTGCTAACCAGACAGCTGGCGGTTCAAACCACCAGCCACTCCTCGGAAGGAAGGTTGGGCAATCTACTTCCATAGTGATACTGCCTCAGAAACCCAAGGAGGGGCCTCTATGAGTCGGACCCGACTCGATGGCAGTGAGTTTTTGAGTGAGTACTAGGTAAGTACAGTCTAAACAAGATTCAGTTCTCCACGGCCAGTAACAAACCAACATTCAATGTACAGGCTGCAATGCTCTGCCCCACGTTACCTGTGAAGCAGTCAAGCTGGGAGAGGGTGCCGCCGACTGTGGCGCGTGGTGGTGGTGGTACTGCTGCTGCTGCAGTTGCTGTAGTGGTTGCTGCTGTCCTGTCTGTAGTTTGTTTTCAGATTGTGGCAATGGCTGTATTTGGAACTTGTCTGGTTGTTCTTGCTTTACTATCAGGTTCTTCCGAAGCTGTTCAACTACTCTTTTCTACCAAATGAAGACAAAAAGAAAAGAAAAAGAAAACTGGTTAGGATATTGCTCTATCAGCAACAAAGAAATACGGAGCATTTATATATATGCCCCTGACATTTGTTCTTTAACTAAACAAAAACAAAAACAAAAAAAACCCAAATCCACTGCCATTGAGTCAATTCTGACTCAGAGCAACCCCCACTGGGTTTCTGAGGTGGTAAATCTTTACAGAATTAGATCACCCAGACTTGCTTCCACAGAGTGACTAGTGAGTTAGAACCACCAACCTTCCGGCTAGCAGTCAGATGCCTTAGGCACCGTGCTATCAGAGCTTCACCTAGAACTGTTGTTGTTATTTGCCGTTGAGTCGCCCCCGACTCATAGCGACCCCTCCTTGGGTTTCCGAGGCAGTAACACTACGGAAGTAGGATTGCCCAACCTTCCTTCCGAGGAGTGGCTTGTGGGTTTGAACTGCCAGCCTTCTGGTTAGCAGTCAAGTGCCTTAGGCACTATGCTACCAGAGCTCCTTACATCTAAAATTTATACATAGTCTACATATGAGGAGTTTAAAGCATTTAACAGACATTACTGTCCAACATGAAACTCACAGCCTAAGAAATGTTTCTTATATAAAGGGAAACTGGCGCATGCAGATGAAAAGTTAATGGAGATCACAGAGCAGAGCTCAGATTTCTTAACAACTGTTAGCTTTGTCAGCAGTGAAGAGCATCTCTGGAGCCATAGTATCTCAATTCAAATTTCAGTTTTGCTACTTATCAGCTATGTGAGCTGGGCAATTTACTTAACCTACCTGTGCCTCAATTTCTTGTTCTGTAAAATGTGGTGATTAACAGTATCTAACCCTTAGGTTTCCAAATGAGGTAATGTAAGTAAAGCACTCAGAACTGTGCCTGGTATACTGTTGGACATTATTTAGTTTTTTCCAACTGATAACAGAGACACCAGTCATACTAATTTTTTGTTAATCAAACATCAAGTATCTATCCCAATTTAAAACATTCAACACAATTTTTAAATAAAAGAACCCTGAACCCAGCAATATAAACACCACCAAAAACCTAACTTGTTGCAGGTGAATGAATTCTGACGCACAGCAATCCTACAGGGCAGAGTAGAACTGCCCTATAGGGTTTCCAAAGCTGTAATTCTTTTTTTTTTTTTTTATTATTAGGATTTGGGTGAAGATTTACAGAGTAAATTCACTTTTCATACAGCAGTTCACATATACTTTGTCTCATGTCATTGACCAAAATTTACAATGCAGCAGCTCCCCTCCCACTTCCTCCCCATAGTTACCTCCTCCCAGTGTCCATCCCTTCATACTCTTCTGCACCCTGAGCTATCTCCCTGTGCATAAGCAGCCCTTCCTTCTCCCATGATTGTTCTCTCCAGGGCGTGTGTCTACTTGAGGTAAATGTTTAACTCACGTGCCTGTACTTTGTTTGGCTGGAAACCACAGTTGTGGGTTCAATTCCAGACCTGAAGGGCAACTAGGGGCCATAGTCTCAGTGGTTACACCAGGCTCCATTGGACCAGCAAACCTGGTCCCCACCTTCTTTTTTTTTTTGCCTCCAAACAATTTTGAGTTTTGTACCACTTTGTTCTCCCTCTTTATGTAGGATCTCCTACATCATTCACATGAACTTATAGGCCCATTGTCTGCCAACCCCATATATGATCTTGGATACACTCTCCATTTAGACACACCCAATTGTTCAGCCTGTTCACCCATCTATCCGTCCCTATACCCATGTTTGCTTTCACTGACAACTCAGTACTGTATATGCAAAGGGGTTCATATTTGTTGTCTGTACTGCCCATGTAACTCTCTATGTCTTTCTCATCCTCAATGCTGCCATACTGGTCACTCACATTTGGTACATTGCCCTTCTCTTCACCCAAATCAATATTTATCTCTATCTATCTAACAGCATTCCCTCCCCTCCCCTCCCACCCCTGGTAACCAACAAAGAAAATGTCCTCCAATAGATAAACCTTTCCTTAACTTTTACAATAACGGACTAATACAATATTTGTCCTTTTGTGACTGACTTATTTCGCTCAGCATAATGTCCTCCAAGTTCACCAAAGCTGTAATTCTTTACAGAAGCAGACTGCCTCATGTTCTTCTGTGGAGCAGCTGGTGGACTGAACTACTGACCTTTTGGTTAGCAGCAAAACACTTAACCATTAAGCCACCAGGGCTCATCAATATAAACAACAAAACCAAAAAACCCAAACTCACTGCCATTGAGTCGATTCCAACTCATAGTGACCTCCTTTGGGTTTCGAAGGTAGTAAATCTTTACGGAAATAAGATTGCCCAGTTTTCCTTCCACTGAGTGGCTGGTGGATTTGAACCATGGACCTTCTGGTTAGCAGTCAAATGCCTTAGGCACAATGTCACCATAACTCCTTAATATAAACAACCGAAAAAAAGAAAGAAAGAAAAAAAAAACTCCACAAAACCAAACTCACTGCCATCAAGTCAATTCCGACCCATAGCGACCCCCTTTGGGTTTCTGAGGTGGTAAATCTTTATGGAAGTAGACTGCCCAGTCTTCCTTCTGCAGAGTGGCTGGGGGGTTTGAACTGCCAACCTTCTGGTTAGCAGTCAAATGCCTTAGGCACTACTCCATCAGAGCTCCTTAATATAAATGACAGATATTCTAAATTACTGTATTAATTCATGAGCAGGACTCCTTTGGTGGGACAGGTTCTATGAACATGTATATATTTGCTTAGGGAGAGTAGAGGTTTAGCTACGTGGGATAAAAATTTTAAATTAAGGTTTCCTGAATGTTCTAGAGACCTTGTTCAATCTAAGCAAATGTGTATGTGGATACTTTTATTACTATAATATATTTCAACATGTATTGTTGTTGGATGAATGCAGAGACTACGTTTGTTCACAAGTGTATCCTCTGTGCTTAGAACTACGCTGCTGAATATATATGCTGCTCTCTTCATGTGATCTGGAAAATGACAGGGCTGAAGACCAGCAAATGACCCAGTGTCCTAACCATTTGGGGCCAGACTTGGCCACTGACTCTCCATCCCTAGTGGATGGAAGAAAGTATAAGCACCATTCCTTTCTGCCACTTTAGGTGAGTACACAGCTGAGCTCTGTTATATCTGCTAAGAATAGACTGTTATTTTCTAACATAGATGATGAGTGGAGAAAAAGGTGAATGAAGAGTTTTAAATAAAGGGTGAAGTGAAACCAGAAGGGCCAGTTGATTTTCAAATTCCTGCTTATGATTTTAACCAACTCTTTTCATTGCACATATTCTCCAAAGGTCCAAACCTACAGGCTACTCATTTAGCATATATGAACATTAAAATATTTAGAAAACATTCAAGTATTTTATTTAAAAATGGATTTTAAAAATCTTTAAGTTCAATACAAAATACTTCCTTGAAGAATCCAAAAACACTGTTATTCTTTTTAGACAACAAAAATGCCAGAGAAAGGCCAATTGAAAAAAAAAAAAAGAAGTGATTCTTCTATACTTTATACCCTGCTAGCCGTGTGTCTTTGAGCGAGTGTTTTAAAACAAACGATGCAGAGTCCAAAGTCTTTGTAGAAACCACATGCAGAATAATAAAAATGCGAATTAATAAAAATATCAAATGGTTATAAAAATTAACTTTCAAGTCTTCACACTTCTATTTCTCGGGTATAAAAAGGACCGTGTACCTGAGCGCTGTAGCCTGGAAGCAGGGCGGTGACAGCAGGGTGCTACACACAGTTTTGGGCATCACCTGCAGATCTTATTGTGGGTGGCTGCCAGAACATTTAAACATTCAGTGGTCAAGTAAGAGTTGCTTTCAGCTCCCCTTCCTCTCAGATGTTAACAAACTAGCTAAAGTGCAGCACCAACAGCCAGGGAAAGGGAGTCCAAGAACCCTTACCAAAACCCAGCTCCAATCAGAGGGAGGAGAAAAACCAGGAGGAAATAATACAACACAGATGTGACAACTACCAGAAAGTAAACTGTGAACAAAAACAGCACAGGAAAGTAAATAATTACTGTACCAGGCACAGAAGAAAGGGTGTGTCCTCCTCTACAGCCACCCTTAGGAAACAGTGTGCTCTCCCACTTACTGCCTAACTGGGGTCAACCAGCAGCAAGAGACAAAGCCCAGAACCCGCTCCCAGTGCTACGAACCGCAGAAGGGAACAGAAGGGGAAAAGAGCGAGCAAAGGATGCAGGCTAGAGTACTCTTCAGCCATATGGAGAGAGCGAGGTGACGGCCAATGAAAACCGGAATCAGGACAGTAGGAGTCAAGTGAATCACACTGCATTCACAACTGTTCCTCCCCCAGGGCGTGAAAGAAAGCCCTTGGTAGCTTGTGGGGGAAGAAAACAGAATGAAATACTGGCAAACTTACATTAGTCCTTGAGAGGAATGAAAAAAAAAAGGGGGGGGGGAGCAAAAGAAGGAACTGTGCAGATTGGACACGGGTCACATTGTACGAGCTGGGTCAAGTGTTTTTGAAAGGCAGCTCTGGTATTTCACAGCCGCTCAGAAATGCTTTTCCCATGCATTCCCTTGCTGTTCACCAGATTACAAGAAAACCAAGTATGCCGTTTGCATGCATGTGGATGTGTGTGAAATTTTTCAACATCAAGGTTTTTGGGGAAGCCCTGATGCTCCTGCCACTTAAAAATCTGTCACTGCAGTTTGAAAAATAATGACTTCACCCTGGGGGAGCTCGGCAATGGAGACATCCCTCAGTCACAGAGTTGTTCCTACTCTCTTAAGAAAGGCCACGTGCACTGGCTGGCTTTCTAGGCCCCACATTCCATTCTTGTTCCAGTTCCACCTTGCTGCTCTGGAATACACAACATTCACACAAACATCAGCAGGACATGGATCTGCGTCAGTGCTGGTTCTAGGAGCAGTGGCAGAACACGTTATAATGCTTCATAAATCCTAGCTATGTGATGTCAAGGAGCTCTAGGGGCACAGTGGTTAAGGCATTTGGCTGCTAACCAAACGGTTGGAGGTTTGAACCCACCAATTGCTCTGTGGGAAAAAGATGAAGCAGTTCTACTCTGTCCTACAAGGTCGCTAGGAGTCAGAATTGACTTGATGGTGATGAGTTTGGTTTTGGTTTTTTTTGTGCTATCAAAGTTCTCAATGCCCCTTGTACCAAGTGTCTCCTCCCATCTCCACAGGAGATGAACCTATACTTTCACTATCACGTGTTTTAAATGGGGAAATTAGGACTTCTTCTGGTCATTTGTGAAGGGGATATTGGCATAAACCTTTTTGCATTTTCAAGAGTAGTCATCTACACGAGACCTTTAAATCCAACGAATTACCTTGGAACATTAATCTGAAGCTCTATGAAAAGGCTGTCTTATTAACTTGTTGTTGTTGTTGTTATGTGCCGTCGAGTCAGCCCTGACTCATAGCGACCCCTCCTTGGGTTTCCGAACTAGTCACTTATTATTCACTGATAATGCTATTGAGTCAAAAAAAGAAGAACATGAAAAAGGAAGAGCTAGAAAGAAAGAAGATGGGAAGAGGGAGAGAAAGAAAGTAGCTTACTGTCTTCTCTCCTCAACATATTTTCTATAAACAATAGGCCCATGTGCCAGACCTCCAGAATGGCTAGCTTCACCCCCTTCAACCCATCTGTCAAGAACTGCTCCATGAAGCCAGTGTGTAATCCCAAGTCCAGATTCCCCTGACGTCTGCATCATTAGGTTCCATCAGGGCTTGTTCAGGCAGAAGAGTTCACAAGGCCTATGACACTTCATGTCACAGTTTTCAAGACAGGTAGTCAGAGATCGATATTGTGATATTCAGCGATACTATCAACATGGTCACACGACAGCAAGACAGATCCCAAAGAAAAATACGGAAGTTTACAGGTCAGATGCAGCAGTAAATCGGGTTCCACTTTCTGCTATCTCAGTTAACTGGTTCATGCTTCATGGCCTTAATCAATGAAGAAGGGAGATGCAGGATGCAGGGCAGCCCCCCATCACCAAGCAACCCATCAGCTTATTTCCAACAACAAACTGTCACCCAAGTTTCAGAAAGCGGCTCTCGAGAGCAATTCCAGGTATAAGGTCCTGCCCTCCCCAGCTGGCTCTCTGCTTTTTCACACAGGGTAGGTAACTCAATTTGTTGGCACTCTATGCTGCATTACCTGTTTTATATCAATAACAAAAGCCACTCAACGATGAGCCAGCCACTCAAACATCTCATTAACATAGCACTGTACTAAATGTACTAAACATTCTATTCTATGGGTCAACCATACAGTTCGAATACAACTTTTGTCCTTCATACCAGAGCTCACAGAGACTTTCCACAAATCCAGAAAGCCAAGAATAAATTTTACTCATCTTCCTGCCCAAGATGCAGCAAAAACCGTTCCAGGTCTTTAGACTTACCAAATGCTCAAAATGAAACCAGGGATACTACATTTTATGTGTACTGAGAAACTACCCTGGAGAAATCTGCATTTGTTGATGGAGCCAGAATTTACCCAAAAAGGAAAAAAATAAAAATCCTTCTATTGTCCAATGAGAAATTCAACCACTTTACTTACATCATCAATATTCATCGACACTGAAGATGCAGGAAGGTGATATGGTGACAATCTTTGGAAGGCTGCCACAAGATTATGCTCTAAAGAATAGGGTATGTGTCACTGGCATAACATTAATGATAAAATTACAATAATACACAAAAGGTGTATGTTGTTTAAAGGAAACAGAAAATTAAGTGAAGATTCCACCATCTCATGAACAAAAACACAGAACACTGTAGTTTAAAAAGAATAAACTCAAAATAGGCACCCTCTTAATGTAGTAAATGAAATTCAATGGGAGATTACGTCTTCAAGTCTTTAGAGAGAATATTCTAGGGAGACACACAGGATAGAATTCTGACACAGAAGGAATACTGGTGGCAGCAGCTATAAACATATGCTTAGCTAAAAATACAAACATATTTTATTCCCTTTTGTCAGGCACTAGAATGTTTTCCTCAAATTCTCTGATATTCAGTTTTGGGTTTTGGGTAGAATATGGCAAATAGCTTCTAACCTCTCACATATCCCCTTTCAAAGTGCCACCTGTTTGATAGAGGCAATGTCCACAGTTTCATCTTCCATGGGGAACAGTGTATGCTGTCTACTGAAGTCCTGTCTCTAGGTCTTTGGGGGTTTGAAGCATAGATGATTATTTTTAGGTTTTGCAAGGTGTCAATAGAAATTGCGTAGTACAATATAAATGAATTAAGGAACAACAGTAGCTGGAATTAACAGAGCTTTTTTCCCAATAAACTTAGAATTTCTCTGCATGGATGCTTAACAGATGGTGGCGATTACATATGTCATGGTACTGATTAGACTTTGGGTTACTTTTTTAATTAAAAAAATTATTCTTTGGCTTTTACTCTTCCTTCAAAACACACACACACCATGCTGGTATTTATACCAATGGGTTTTATATTCCATCTCCACAGAGGATTAGACCTTTTTTATTCATATCAATGGAGTTTATATTCCATCTCTAAAGAGGATTTGAGCCTGACTGAAATGCCATTTACATTTTTCTTATTTAGTTCATTCATGCTCTAATGGATAAACTCAACCCCCAACCTTCCCCCCCCAATCCCTTATGCATGCTATAAAAGCTTGTTGAAAATGCTACAGTCAAACCTTGCCCAAATTTAAAGAGCCTGGGAACTGTCTTTAATTTGCATCAAGCAGGAGTGTAGCTGTTGTACTTAATACCTGTGGCCTACAGATCCCAATATACATACCAAGATGCTGAGCAAAACAGTATAAACATGTAGACTCAAAATGTACCTTGCCTGCTAGGGATGGTAGCTGTTGTAATAATATATTTCTCTTATAAAAGATGAAGGAGGCCAAAGTCAGAACTCAGATGGCTTACAGTTAAGTTCCCTGAGTTTCTTTGAAGCACTAAGCTATACCTCTCTGCTTTTCAGAAGAATGCTGAGGATCAAATGAATTAATGGTGGAACGCTTAGAAAGCTGTCAAGGGCAATGTAAAAATAAAGGATGGGACAAACGAAACTCACTGCTGTCGAGTCGGATAAGACTCAGAGTGACCCCCCTCCTTGGGTTTCCAAGGCAGCATCTCTACAGAAGTAGATTGCCCAACCTTCCTTCCAAGGAGTGACTGCTACCACCAGCCTTCTGGTTAGCAGTCAAATGCCTTAGGCACTAAGCTACAAGAGCTCCTTAAGGGATGGTAGCCAACGAATAATACAATTTGTTTAGTAAAAAATTTTACCCAGAGCAACAGCTAATTAAATGTGACTTGTATTTCCAATGTCAATTGTATTCCAATCATTTGATTTTTAACATCTAATCAAACATTTAAAAATGTTAGTTGAAGCTATCTTTGTGCCCCCCTCTTTTTTTTTTTTTTTTTTTTTTTTTTTTTTTTTAATGAGAATTTCCCCCAAAAAAGCACAGGATTAAGAAAGCAGATGCTATCCCCCCCCCCTTTTTTTTAAATCTCAGAAATTAAACACATTAGGGGATATTTACCTGTGTAGAAATCTAAGTTTGGCCCAGATTTTTTATCCCTCTGTAGTGAGGTTCAGGATTAAAACTCTCAATGCATAAACGAGATACCTCATTTAAATGTAAATACAGCAATGAGGATAGCAGGAAAAAAACAAACAAAACACCTGAGTACCATTTGTAATCTGTACAATTTAACTGTTTACTAATATAAAAAAATGCCTGAATCACTGTGTTTGTAGCACAATGAGATATGACATGGAAGCTATTAATCTGCAAATCAAGCTCCAGTTCAGCCCTCTGTAACTATCCCTCTGTAACTATCCGTTCTAGAACACTACTGCACACACCACCAGCTTGTCATTCATCATTTCATGCATTGCCTTTTAATGTCAGAGTGCTCCCATTCACTACAGAAATTCTCTCCCTCCTCCATCCTGAAACTACTGTGGTTTTCCTCATGGAAAAATTATGATTGGAGATGGCTGCAGAGTAGTTGCCCCTGACAAGTTGGGTATGAAAATACAGTTTTTAAGCACAGTGATGACCCTAAAATAAGGAAGGAGGAGGAAGGAACAAAACTGAAAACTCCTATCACAACACAGCACACTGTTCAGATACAACAAATTGTTTTGCCTACTCCAAGCTCTGAGTACTATTTAATATAATGCAGAAAGTCATCTTTTCATAGAAACACAAGACAGAGTCAGATGCTGGAAGAGGTAAATAGAATAGATTATTTATCAAATTCTATACAGAATATATCTACTAAGACCTGCCTGGATCAATAATTTCCACAGCCAAGATAACTTTTAACAACTCTCAATTCTGTATTTCTCAAAAGAAAATGTTAGAAAAAAGTATAAAAGCACTATAATGTGTCAGGTAGTATACAGCATATAGAAAATATTCTATGATGAAATGTTGTGTTTTCCTTACATTTAAACAAAAGTTAAGTCTTGTAAATCACTAAACACTGACTTCTTGAGTTGGGAACTATTTTAACAAAAGAACATCCTGAACATATTCTTGATACTTAAAAAACATTAGATCATCTACAATAACAGCATAAGTAGAGGTTAAAAAAGATTCCAAAACTACTGAATAAGTAGTTATCTCTAAATTTCACAAAGTATTCACTATTTCAGTAGTAGCATTTTATCACCAAGTAGTTGCTACAATCACTTAAAAAGAAAAATGAACAATGTTACAAATTTACTTTCTGACAAGACCCCCACATAAAACAACATGGAGGGAGCAATTCCATCACCTATGTATAATGCCAAGATGACAGATGGTTAACTTCAAGGGATTGGATCTTCTAAAACATGTGACAAAGGATGATTTGTACAACTCTGTGTTTAGTCTGAGTTTTCTGCATCAAAGACAGAAGACAGAACTCATCCTTCAGAACTTTACAGGAGGCCTGCTTTCTTGTTTTAAATTGTCAGTACTGGGAATTTTATTAATATAAAAGAAATGGAAAATAGTCTCTTGAGAAAATACATTTGATTAAAAATTTAAGTATTTTATTAAGTTAAATCTTATGTGTGAAGAAGTGAAGAAATATACTTCTCTACAAGTTACAAAGGATACCAAATCCAGTCCACTAATCTGTACAAACATTTAAAAGTATACACAAACAAGCTTTAGAAAGGATGGAATGGCCAAAGTGAAAATGACATGATTTTTATCTTCTGTTAGCATCCTACTTAGTACAGCACATATAGCTCACTCTCTTATTACACTGTTCTCCAGTTTCCTCATCTGAAATAATTACTGGGGTACAGGGTCAGAAGAGAAGTGGACACTGTACTTAACATAAGGTCAGTCCCTTGATTTTTAGATACAGACTTACGTGGTAGAGGCTGAGTTCTGTAACGGTTACAATAAAAATAACAGCACTAATATCATATAGATATTACCTGCTAGATAGAACACAGAGGCTCTGCATGGGTAAGTGACTTGACCTAGATCTCAAGTCGGATAGAGTCAGACTTAAGAGATCTAGCTCTTGTTATTTAATTCCATACCCCAGCCTCCCACACCATTGTTTTACTTACTGGATTCAGAGCCCTCACATCTATATACTATATAACATAGCTGGAGTAAGCCACAAATGCCTAATAAAAACTATATACACACACACATGCATACACACACACAAACACACTTCCTTCCACTCTGCTTTTAAGCCATCTAAGAGGTAGTAGTGCATAGGAGAAATAAAGGGCCACGAAGTCTGGATTCTAGCCCCACATCTCACTCAACTAGTTTTGTGACCTTGGGTGAGTCATTCAATCTTGGTCTCAGCTTCTCCATTCAGTTTCTAACATTCTCTTCTGCTTGAAATTCTATGAATCTCTGAATGGCAAGAATGTAATCTTCTGACTTGTACCTCCCACCTCTACAGCACTGTACACAGAAACTAATGTTCATAATGGTGATCCTGGTATACTTCAAAGAAGCTAAACCATTAAAAAATACTTCCATTCAGGGCTGAGAACACAAATGCACAGAAGCAAGGCAGGGACCATAGTAAACAAAGCAGACCAGCAGTAAGATACAAGGAGTTATGGGGACTAAGGTCAGCTGCAGGAAGAATACCTCTTCTACCGGCATTAATGTACGAATTGCTTTTAACACTGTGAGCCAAACAAAATACCTTTGTGGGTTAGATTATGCCCATGGGCTACCAGCTTTCAACCCCTACACAGTAATTACATTAACTGAACTGTAGTCACCAGGAGAGAAAAGTAGGATCAGACATTACTTAGAAAATTTTTCAGTAACAAGAGGTGAATCAAAAAGGATTTCAGATACCCAGAAAATTAAAATGGCCTCCTGGTTAATCAAAATCTTACCATGAAGAAAGGGTCAGGGTGTGACTTTAGTGGGAAGACACAGATTTAAAAACAAAACAAGTAATGGATACTGAGAAGAATATGACAAGACAAAATATCTGAAAACATATAGGAAGCAAATAACTATATACAAAAGATAAAGTGAGAAGGAAAAATTTACTAATAATATGTTCCACAATCGTGCTGACTTTATCAAAGCAGTTTAAAGTACCTTACAGACCATTTAACTCCCTCGTCATCACCTGACACCGATGAAAGGATAGCCTGGAATCTCTCTCTCCCACTGAACTGCAGTTGTCTCTAGGGCTGCATAAAGCAGCTGTTTAAGTACCTCACAGTTGTTGATGTTGTTATGTGCCATCGAGTTGGACCCGACTCATAGTGACCCCTCCTTGGGTTGCTGAGGCAGTAGAGGTCAGAAAAAATGAAAACCACCTTACTGAACCTATCTAGGGAATTACAGTAAGTGAAATGTAGCAATCAGACCAGGGATCCAACCAGAACACTACAACTAACATCTCCTACACTTAACTGGTTCTCATTTCTGGACGCACAGATTTTTCAAAATCATTTAACTTACATGATTAAGAAAAAATGAATTAATGTTATAAATATATTGATTAATTAATAATTTTTCAGTAATCTTACTTTCTGGATAAACCCTAAATGAAAAACGGCAGTACCATTTTCTTCTACTATTTCCCTAATGACTTGATTTTTTAGCCTAAGTAATCATATGTTTTATACAGCACTTTACTCTTACAAATTTTCACATCCTCTTCTCCAAATAAGATTCTCACAATTGTTTGGTATGGATTAAGGCAACTGTCAATGAGCCACGTGGTGACTGATGACCAACTAAAAGTTACACAATTATCTAACAGTCAAATGAGGACTAGAGTACGGAATCTCTACGACTCTAGAAGGAGTGCTGGTGGTGTAGTGCCTAACGCATGTGACCGCTAACCAGAAGGCTGGCAGTTCAAACCCACCAGCCACTCCTGGGAAGGAAGGCTGGGCAATCTACTTCCATGGTGATACTGCCTTGGAAACCCAAGGAGGGGTCACTAGGAGTCGGTTCCGACTCAACAGCAGTGAGGAAAACTAATTTACATGAAGCTCTGTTCACTGAACAAAGAGCTGGGGCTCATTTTCTGAGCCAACTCTCCTTGGGCTAACAGGAGGCTTGGTGACGGCGAGCGGTGTGGGGAGCTGGGCCAGGGGGAGGTGTTTCTACTGGTCTTCAGTTTCTAGATGTAGTGAACAGCCAGGAAACAAAGGTGTACTGTAGAGAACCAAGGAAGCTGAGAAAGCCGTGCAACAAACTCAAGGGGCCAAGCAAGGGAGGAGCCAGAGGACGCAATGGGAGTGGGAAATGGGGCAGCAGAGAAAAGGCACGGACTGGCTCAAGAGGTGGCTCTAGAGCAAGCTACACTGATGGTGCCCATGGAAAGTGAACTTTCTGAAAGCTGCTCTGAACACCTGAAGGGCTGGACATGTTCTTAAGGACTGGACAGTGCTAGACAACTTGCTCCAAAACACCAAAGAGACTGTACATCCTCATCCAAGATACTCTCTCTGGCAGCTGAGCAGGGGTGCCTGCGGGAGCCAACCCAACAAGAATGACCCCCCTGGTCTATGGAGTAAAAGGGACAATTTTAAGATTCTGTTGCCAACCTTCCAGCCTTGAGCCACAAATTTTAACTCTGGAACAATGGCTTCAATTTAATAAATGGAATGGACACTGGCAACATTTACACTGATAAAATGTTGGACCCCAGTGGGTTTTTAAAGAAGTAAATCATAGCCAACTTTGCTTACCAGCCACCAATATAAAGCTGGATTTAAAATTTTTATTCACTAACAGATTTAGCCTACTGCCATAAAAAACTATATAGCTATTTTTCTTTTAAAATAGAACACAGATGATCAAAACTCATATGCAAAAGAGGCTGGGGAAAGAGCACTAAAAACCACACAAAGGTTTTCAATCAGCATCCTCCCCCCACCCCCTAGAGGAGTTGCTACTAAGAATCCTGATTGCCCCCCACCCTCATCATGCAAGACCAGGGCTCAGTCAATAAGACTGCTGTGTAAGTGACACAGCCATCACTTCTGCTTAGTCTCCACAGGCCTAATGTATGTGCTGCTGAATTTACTTATCTCAGTAGGCAGCACAGCCTCGCCAAGAATGGTTATGTTTTAGACTTTGTAAGAACAAGATGTCAGGGGTTTTGTTGTTGTTGCATCATTCTGCAACACCTTATTTCGACTCTGTGCTGAGCTGGCAAAAGCACTAAATCAACCCAGCTCCGCTTATCCTTCAGATGTTCCAGGAGCAGCACGACTTTGCAACATTCCCCGGCAATGTGACACACTAACAACACAGGTTTGTCTAGTCATCACAACCTCTGAATGTGTCCCTGGTTCGTCTGTGTCCTTGTCCCTCCTACTAAAATATTTACTGTATTAAATATTTCTTGTGTTATTTCAAGCAAAGGACACAAGGATCTAACTCCATCTTCAGTCCACAGAATCGTGTGTAATCTCTGCACCATATGTAGAGCAAGACCCAACTGTCAGACAGTACTTGAGCTTCCTACAGACTATTGTGCTTAGATGATGAGAGTGAAAAGACACCATTGTTTCCATGCCCTTTTGCAGAACCCAGTCGATTTAAGGGTGGCTGTGAGGGTAAGTATGATGGACCTGCTTGGAGAAAGCAGGAGTATTTGTCATCTGACGGATACAGGTGGATGGACCTGCTTATGTGCAGGCTGTCAGCTGTGCCACTGATCAGAGGGGAGAAAGCACCTTTAGGAAAAGAAAACGGGACAAATTGAGTGGAAAAGAAGTGACATCAAAGTACACTGTTTAACAAGGAGCTTTTCTTGGTAGGTGGAGGTGCTCCTTTTCTGACCGAGACTCCCTGTAACAGGAAGACGTAATTCCTACATAGGGTGCGTACCTATACTTCATAGAGTGTTTGTTTGTGTGACAGTTATACTGTCATAATTTTAGATGGTTAAACCTCTGCTCCAGAGTTTATAAAAGATCAGAGCACTTGTCACTCTTGGTGCAGGTAGAGTGAGATAGAGTGGCTGAGCAGTTCATTTTTCTTTATAATTACACTCCATTAGCCTTCCACATGAGAGCTCCCCTGTGCTTTCATACCAGCAGCACCAACTGGCTGCATTTGATAAGGCCCTATAGAGTCTACAAGACCAGCACATGTAACAAAAGGAACACCTCAATACTGCAGACTTAAGCAGAAGCTGAACGCAGCCCAGCAGCTTATTGGCACACATATTCAGCTCAACTATACAAGTGTAGACAAAAACAAACCAAAACACAAAGCTGGAAACCAGCAAACAAATGATGGGAGCGTATTTAAACCAAAAGTGATTTAAAACTCTTCTGATAATCTTCACAATATCAAAACTCCAAATTTATTATTTTTCAAGCCTTTGAGAATGTGGCATCCTATGAGAAATGTATTCAATATACTAAAACATCTCAGGTGACACAATTACAAGGTCATCGATATTACAATTAGACCACATTGGTGTCTATAAGCTGCAGGTAGTGAAGGAAATTTACTCACTGAAGTATTTCTCTATACATCTCTCTCAGAAACTCACTTTAAAAAACTGGTTAAGAACTGGCACTAAGTCTATCTATATCCTTTTGACAGTGGCCACATAAATGATTTCCCTTTCTGAGAGAGGCCTATTCCATTAATAATGCATTCTCCTGGAGTTTTTAATGCAGAGCCAGGAAGGCTATTTTCCATATGCACAATGGTAGATTAGCACTTTCTCTACTCTGAGCAAAGTCTAGGTGTACATGCTTGAACAGATAAAACGAAAGCCAATTTGGGATGTAGGTGCTGGAATAAGATCCCAATTATTTTGGAAACAAAAGGTGCTATATTTATACCTCTGCCTAAACCAGTGGCATTCACAGCCCCCACAGCATCCCAGAACAAGATTTCCAGCACTGCAGTGTTGTATTTCTGGGTACATCTCTAATCACAGTGCTTCAAGGAAGGGTAACAGGTATCCAGACAACATTGCTCATTTCTTAATGTCCAGACCAAGTGATAGCCCAGTTTCTCTTTGCCTAACACACATGCTTTTCATTTCCCAATGCATTAGACAACATTGCTAACTTGTTTTTCATGACATAAATGTATGTAACTGAAGTTGCTGGCTCATGATACAGCATAATCTGATAGATAATTAAAGTACAGGAATTTAAGTGGCACACCATTTTGTCCATCAAATGCTATATTTAAACACTTAAACCACTATATTAGTACTTTTTATAGAGATATAAGACAATAGTAAAATCTTATTTCTGAAAATTAATGAAACACTTAGTACTTTTGAAAGTGTTTGGCAGAGAAATGTTTGTTTACATTTACATTTTGAAGACGGATGATTAGATCTGGGAATTTATCTACACACTTCTTTTTCCTATGCTTTAGATATGAAACTGAAGGATTTTTCCTTGAATATTTTAATTTTGCTTAATACCATTACAAACTTACATTTGTGTACGTTTTTAATGACACTCACCACCATGGTATCCTGTTTAAAAGTGGTTTTCTTAGGTCTATAACCTTAAAGAACTAATACTGAAGATGTCATTTTAGCATCTACTAGCTGCATGGTGCATGCTGAAGCATTTTGCGGAACGGCATTCAATGACCGTGTGTTGACAGAGAAAGCAGGCCCATGCTGAAAGGAAGCAGCTCCTGAAAACACGGTTTCTTAATGTCCAGACCTAGTGACAGCCCAGTTTCTCTTTGCCTAATAATACACATGCTTTTCATTTCCTAATGAATATAATTTCTTTTACTAAGTGCTTGTTTTTCAGCCTTAATTTAAAATCCTACTCTCTATAATCATGCTCTGGTGGCATAGTGCCTAAGGCATTTGACTGCTAACCAGGGGCTGATGGTTCAAACCCATCAGCCACTCCTCGGAAGGAAGGCTGGGCAATCTACTTCTGTAGTGATACTGCCTCGGCAACCCAAGGAGGGGTTGCTATGAGTCGGGAGCGACTCGTCGGCAGTGAGTTTGGTTGTGGTTCTTTTATAATCATGCTAAGAATCAGGCAGAAGTCACATGTCTTCATGATCTGTCACTCTGACTCACTGCTGGGCCACCTATGTGTGCTGCTTGTCTCACGGTGCAAACCAACCTGCTGCTGGCCATACCTGCTTCATGCTTGCAAACTCATTCTGCAATTTCAACCTCCCTCACCTGCAGTAGGTCTTCTTACCAGAATCTAAAACTACCACTTCAGTCAACCAGAGGCAGACTGTATCCTACTGCTCTTATACAAAAACATGATACACTACAGGCCCATGTGCAAGCAGGTCATCTCTGAAAGCTGGGCTATGAAGAAGGTGTCTACCCAAACATTTTAGTAGCATCAGCAGCAATCAGTCTGCTACCCAGGAATACACATGCACTGATGTGAAGAGAGGCTAAAAAGATTACTGAATCCCAGAGGACAAGAGCATGAAGTGCAAATACAAACCATTCTAAGTCTTTGTTTTAAAGATTGGCAACTTATTCCTAGCTGGGTTTCCATCTGTGTTACTAGCACAGAATTTAAAGCAGCATTAGAAGAGGTTCACAGACATCCTCTGAATCACCCACAACGATCAATGCCCTTGCTGTTTTGCATGCACTTTGCTAATCACACACTCACCTTGTATTTCAAAGGATAATAGGGCCATGAATAGGGTGGGCAGTACGAGGCTTGAAAACAACTTTTACTGAGTAAACCTACTGAGTGCATAGTATTGATTAGACATTGTGGGGTACGATATTAGAGCAAGTTAAATTCTTTAAGAAGTTTATACAGCTGTTTCAGGAGACAGGTGTATGCAAAAGGGCTATATTTATTATAAAGTGTCAATAAGCAAAATTATTGGCAAACTGAAAAAACGTAAACAGAGAAGACAACAGTAAATAGAGAAAGTGGGGCCATAAGGAAGGCACCATCAAACGTGGGGGTATGTACACCCTAGGAACATTTTTGAGACAAAAGTATTAAACATATCCTAACAATACAGGTGATAATTAAAAATGATCACTTAGGAGAAATGGAGTAAGGTAAGTTTATTGGAGAAAAGGAGCTCTGGTAGCATAGTGCCTAAGGCACATAAAATTCTTCCCTTTTTTCCTGACGATGAGTCACAGCAGTAGTGAGCAGAAATACCTGTCCTACTCCCCTCTGCTAAGGCAAAGTCACAACTTCTGCGAGGCGGGCAGCAATCTGACATTAAGTATACAACTAGCTACTTCCCTACTCTTTCTTTCTTTTCAACACTGAGAAACAGAAATAATGATCTAGCTCACCACTGTGGAGTCGGACTCAACTCATAGAGACCCTTTCTTGGGTTTCTGAGGCCGTATCACTACGGAAGTAGATTGCCCAATCTTCCTTCCAAGGAGTGGCTGGTGGGTTTCAACCATCAGCCTTCTTGTTAGCAGTCAAATGCCTTAGGCAGTATGCCACCAAAGCGCCTAATGATCTAGGGGAGAGTCTAATTTTTAATTGACTAGAGAGTTGAGGCTAATACCCTCTCAACTGGTTCGTACTTGGCAAAAACCAAAAAGCAGCATCAGTCAAATTTTAAGTGCTGGCAGCAAATTTTAAAGAAAAAAGCAACATGTTTACCATAAGAAACTGCTACATCATTTCTCCCACACTACACTATGCAAACAAATTGTTTACTCTCACATGATGGGACAATGAACATAGTGTTATCTGGAAAAAATATTCTCTTACTTTTAGAGGTACCAGCATTTAAACTCACTCATATTCAGCTGGGAGCTGCAGGGTCTCTGTCATCAAGATGTGACAATACTCCTTATTGAATTTACTGCAGAAAGTGACCATTAGTTGGATGTGGAACTAACAGAAGTACACAAAACACGAGTGCTATTTAAAGGCTTTCGTGTTTTACTTTTGAGAAATGGTAGAGACTTAGAATTGACCAAAAACTATCAAGTGCAATTGTCTAATGATGATTTTAATGCAATGGCTCTGAAGCACTCCTATTAGGACACAAACTTATGTGCGTTTTTTTATGTTTCATATTTAGAGGCCATTCATGTCATTTTCTATATGTGTTTTACAATCAGAACTTGACACTGTAAACTTAGTACCACATCAATAACTCAACAAATCTTAACCACCAAACCAGACATTCTGTTAACACAACTGAAACAACAAACTGGAACTTATTAACACAGCTATTTCAGAAGCAGAAACATCACAGAAGTCCAAGAGAAAAATAAAAGGCATGGAGGGTTCTGGTAGAGAAGATGAAAGGATGCAGAGTAAAGTAAAAAATTCTGTAAATACCAGGGTGGTAGAAATGGGACTGTAAAATGTTTTGTCATCAGGTTCAATGATGGGCCATGTAGACTTTGCCATATCAACAAAGTTTTATTCAAATAATAAATTATTGCCATGTACTCAGCCAATGGGCCTATAGGTTCTACTGAGATAAAACCACATTCATCTGAACCAGGGAGTAGTAAATAACGAGGCTAATAATGAATGTCAAAGTTGTGGTGACTAATTGGTGCTTCAGCAACATGTACCAAGGCTTCAACAGACCAGCTAATAATAAAGGGAGAAAAACAAAAAACACTGCTAGCTAACACTCCATTTTTGTATAAGAAAATAACAGGAAGAAGATTAACTTCATTCTTGTTTTTCTTCCCCAATGCTCACATTTTATTAAAAATTCCATTAGTATCTCACCTAACTTTCCAGAGAAAATGTGCAAGCATCAGAGTTGACTGGTACAGTGGACTATGGGAGAACAGAACCAGTAAGAAACCTTTCTGCTCAGTACTTCACAGGGCTGTCACTTGTACCAGGAAAACGTCACTTTGAAGCTCTGTTTGCATTCCATTTTTAACTAGAGGGAAGAGGATGGAGGTCTTTGGTTTCTATGACAACCCAGATGGGCCATAATACAAGATACTTACAAATGTTCAATTGCAGGGATGCCAAATCAAATTAAGGCAGAGTTAGCACTACTTCATAAAAACTAGATGGGGGAGAAAACAAAATACTTAAGGCAAAATGATAGCATTTGTAGAAGTGGTTCTGAAGGGTTTCATGAGGAAATATAAGGGAAAAAGTAACTATTTTTAGTAAAAACAAATAAAACCATAAAGCTAATATATAAAAATAAAGCTCCAATTTACATGAGTAAATGTTTTCATTAAAATTTGAGTACTGGAAAATTACTACTTCACTTTATGTTAAAAAGAAGCCTCTCAAATAACCTGAATTTCATCAAGTGATTTAAATCATTACAATCTGGTACACGGCTCATGGGGCTGGGCTTCAACGGTGAGTTCAGCTCCTTCACGCGACTTTTTCCTTGGCTCCATTCTAATGATTTGATGATTTGCTTCTATATTTGGCCTGCATAACTAGAGTACTTAGTTCTCACAATAATTGTAAAATGGCTAATGCTTCAGAAAAGAACTAATCTGTAATTTGTACTTAGAACAACTTGTGAGGTTTATTAACTTTCCAATCGAATGAAGGAATAATTTACTATCTTGCATTTATAAATCATGACTTACTTGAAAACAATTCCCAGCAAAAATGTCTACCTAAAAGCACTACTGTAAGTTGCTGCATAATGGCTGTTAGGGCAACGTCTGAGTCTCACTGCATATATGGCACTAATCCCAATTCTATAAAGCCTATTATATTAAAAATCTGAAGTACATACAATGCTTCATAGTAACAAATGGATGCTATTTTGTGACATGCATCAAAACATCATTATTATTACTGTATTATTATGTTAAAGATATTTTAGTGTATAATTAATGTTTTGTATGCAGAGAAAGGTACTATATACTATAAATTAAGATAAACATTTTATTGACATTAGATACAAACTGTACCAACTTGTTCCAACTTCCATACAAATTCAACTTTAGGAACAGAACTCATTAACAATTCAAGGACTCAAAAACAAATTCACTGCCTTCAAGTCAATTCCGACTCACAGCAACTCCCACTGGGTTTCTGAGACTGTAAGTCTTCATGGTCATGTTGTAAGAATTTTGTAAGTATTTTGGTCATGTTGTAAGAAGGGACCATTCCCTGGAGAAGGATGTCATGCTTGGTAGGGTGGAGGGTCAACGAAAGAGGGGGAGGCCTTCAACGAGATGGATTGACACGGTGGCTGTGATGATGGGCTCAAGTATAGCAGGGATTGTGGGGCTGGCGCGGGATCGGGCAGTGTTTCGTTCTGCTGTGCATGGGGTCACTATGAGTCGGAAACGACTCGACAGCACTTAACAACAACAACAAGTCTTCATGGAAGTAGGCTGCCCCACTTTTCTTCTGCACAGCAGCTAGTGGGTTTGAACTGTCAAACCTTCTGATTAGCAGCCAAATGCCTTATCCACTACACCACCTTTGTTGTTGTTGTTGTTATGTGCTGTCGAGTCAGATCTGACTCATAGTGACCCTCCTCCTTGGGTTGTCGAGGCAGTATCACCACGGAAGTAGATTGCCCCATCTTCATTCTGAGGCAGAGCTCCTTAATTCAGGGACGGCCTGTATATAGTATGGTGTGGTGCTCATACAACATACAAATCACGTAATGTCTTATTTCACAGAATGTATCATGGATGTTAAGTGACACAGAGCTGTAATTTGAAAAAAGATATTCACGTGTGGCTCTCTTCACTTGAGAGGAAAAATAAAACGCTGTGTATTCAAACTTAATAAGGGAACTGGTTTGAATCAGGGCTCTACCACTGGGGAGAAGGAGTATCACAGACCTATTTAAGGACCATAATAAAAAATTATGGACCTTGTCCTCAGAAAAAGGCATATGTACACAAACATATATACAGAAAATATGCACACATTCTGGGAATTTAGAAGATCCTCCAAGTTTCCCTCCACAGAGCTCCTAATTTTACATCATTAATCAAGTCTCTTCTTCCCAAAAGTCAAAATTCCATGGTTGTTAAAATAATGGAAAATGTAATCCCTAAAACAAAAAACCAAAGTTCTCAACAGTAAATAGACTGGTGGTACTTTTTAACCTAAAACACAGCTCAAATTAAATACATCAATCAAATGAAGATGCTATCTGCTAGAAATTTTACTAAAGCTTGAATGCTAGGACTTCTAACTCTTTTGGGCTTAAAGCAGCAGGTAAATTTGTTTTTGTGACCTTGTGCTTCTCTCCCAAATGACATTTACCCATTAAAATTATTCTGAAACATTTTGAGATAGGAGGTAGCTAGAAAAATTGGACTAGCATAGCTTCCTTGGTAGAATCTTTTTAAACTCAGCTATTTCTTGCTTTGAAAAGAAAATCTGAATACAAAGAGTTCCATTTAAACAAAAATGGCTGTTAAAAAAACAAAAAAACTGCGTCTATATGTTGTTGTTATGTGCCGTCAAGTCAGTCCCGACTCATAGCGACCCCTCCTTGGGTTTCTGAGGCAGTAATCACTATGGAAGTAGATTGCCCCATCTTCCGCGGTACAGAGGAAATCACTTGGGCTAAAGGTTAAAAAATAAAAGAAAAAATAAAGACTATCCAGAACGCTAGTTTTCCTTTCACATCATCTATGTGGCTACAGTCCTCACTCAGCCTCTCTTTCATTAGCTTCTACTTTTACAAAATGGGGATATACCAGAAAAAAGAGAAAACCATTTATAAAATTAAAGTTATAAAATATTCAGTATTTGCCAAATTAATAGTGACACTAAATAATAAACTGATTATTTAAAATACTGATGAACTTGATTTTTAAAATGCCATAAAGCCACCCTGCTGCTCATTATTATAACATTTTCACAAACGACAAGCGAAGAAAGGCTGCAGTTTTCAGTAGGATGATGACTAGTACTTATAGAAGATTAAAAATAAGAATGACATATTACGTAGCAGAGAAGCAAAAATGGAAGGACAAGCATGGCTCAGCCCACTGGAAGCACGTGGTATTTAATTCGAGAGGCAATGCTGGACGCCTGGCACGCAGGCCCAAACAAGTGTCTCTAAAAGCTTCATTGGACTCTGCAGACATCTGCCCTTTATCAATTGCTTCCTAGGCCAGGATTTCCTTTTTGAGTGTTGTGACCTAATATTCTTCACCCAGGCAACCACAAGTAGGTTTTGGAAAGGTTCCCTATTTCAGAATCTTCAGCGCTGTTTCCATTTGGAAATACTTCTTTATAGAAGTATGTATCATCCTCAGAACTAAAATGCTCTTATATCTTACAGAGTTTCAGCTGTAAGAGACATTTTTAGAAAAGTGGTAATTTTAGAACATTTGATTAAAAATAAGTTTTTTTTGTTTGTTTTAATGAAGTCACAGAGTGGAAAAAAAATAAAAGATTTATCTATGATTAAAACTATTCCCTTGTTTCTTAAACAAATTTTACTTAAATTTTTTTTTTAAATTTATTTCACTTACATTTTTAAAATCATCAAATCATACATTCAAATCCAAAAACCAAACCCACTGCTGTGGAGTTGATTCTGACTCATGGTGACCCTGTAGGGCAGAGCAGACCTGCCCCATAGGGTTTCTAAGGCTGTAAATCTTTATGGAAGCAGACAGTCTCATTGCTCCTGCAGAGCAGCTAGTGGGTTCGAACCACTGACCTTTCAGCCAAGCGCTTTAACCACTGCGTTCCCAGGGCTCCTAAATCATATGTACTGGTAACAAATTCCATCAGATACTCACCTTCAAATAAGCCAAATACCTTAATGCAAAAAAGCTCTTTATAACAATCAGTGTTTTCAGAAATGGCCTGACATCAAGCACAGCTGCTGGGCAACAGAATTAATCAAATCAGAGATCTTGAACACAGGAAAAATTTGTGCTTTTGACCAAAGGAAAAGGATTTCACTTCTAACTGATAAAAAATCAGAGACTCAGAGGAGGGGTAGCTAGAGAGAAAAAAGGAAGTCCTTGTTTTAAGATGATATTAAAAGCTACTTAAAACATATCACTGGTATTTCATAAACTAAATTATTCAATCAGTCACTATAATAGAATGCTCTATATCCTTTTTTCAACCTAACAGTTTTGAAGGATGTTCTGGTTCCCTAGTGCTGCTCTGACAGGAAACATACCACAAATGGGATGGCCTTAACAAACAGGAGTTCATTCTTACAATTTGGAGGCTTTAAGTCCAAGTTCAGAGAGCCAGGCTCTAGGGGCTGGGTGAAAGCCCCTCAACCTTGGGGTCCAGCTCTGCCTCCTGCTCCCAACCCACTGGAGCTAGAGGAGTTTCTTCACTCAGACAGCCGCTGTCTGCTGAGGCTGAGAAGCCCCAAGGTTGACAAGTCAAAAGGCACAGTCCTGATGTTACCAAACCACATGGCAGGCCACTAACTTAAGTCCATTGTAAGTCCCAAGGTCGGCAGAGCATAGCAGGCTGCTGAG
>NW_006921752.1:4251941-4297958 GCF_000298275.1 Orycteropus afer afer
TGAGTGAAGAAATGCCTCTAGCTCCAGTGGGCTGGGAGCAGGAGGCAGAGCTGGACCCCAAGGTTGAGGGGCTTTCACCCAGCCCCTAGAGCCTGGCACTCTGAACTTGGACTTAAAGCCTCCAAATTGTAAGAATGAACTCCTGTTTGTTAAGGCCATCCCATTTGTGGTATATGTCTTGTCAAAGCGGCACAAGGTAACCAGAACACACTCTCAAAGCATATTGCCTTCTTTCTTATTTCTACACCCCAAGAAGAAACACTGGGACACAGATAAGCTCAAGTGTTTTGCAAAGATGTTTACTTCTTCCCTTTCCAATAGTTTTTCTTTCTCATCACAAATTTCTCAGAACATGAAAAATGAGTTTATACAGTTAAATTGTAATATATACCTACATGACACACATAAGTACAGATATGTGCATAAGATTAGGAAATCACCTAATTTTCATAAGTCAACAAAAAATAGTCACAACATAGCTAATGCCTTGTAGATAAATAACCTTGGACTGTTACTTTTTTGAGGTTAAAGCTTTCTAAGATTATCAGGAATAGCAAAATCCTCATTTGGGATATTAATGTGATTAATGGGCACCAAAAGTTCAGGTCTTCATGTTCTAACTTATAAAACCACGTTATTTCGACTTTATTTGCAAACCCAGATCAAACCATACTCCGACTCATAGAGGCTCTATAGGACAGAGTAGAACTACCCTACCAGGTTTCCAAGGCTATGAACCTTTACAAAAGCAGACTGCCACATTTTTCTCCCATGGACCAGCTGATGGGTTTGAATCGCCAACCCTTTGGTTGGCAGCTGAACACTTAACCACTGCGCTACCAGGGCTCCATGTTACTGGCAAAAGCCCGATTATTCTCAGCTTTTTATTACACACCAGTGAATGAAATGATCAGCAATCTTTCTATTAGGAAATCTGAACTTATACTGTAATAGTTTAAACATTAAGGGAACTTTTAGTACCAACCACTTACTGCCCATGAGCAACAAGTAAAAGAAAAATATTTGTAGTACAATTAAGTCTCTATGGCTCAAGATTGAGCATCCTATCAATTCTGAAACAACTGCACTCTATCTGCATGAATTTAAAGAAAAAAATCACTTCTCATGAAATGTGGAAATACTTTTTGCACATGAAATGTACTCATCATTATTTCTCTAAGAAAACTTCCCCTTCAGAACTCTTAAAAAGAGCAAGGAAACAAAATATAAGTAAAACAGTCTAATTATTTAGAGCCTACAAAGGATGGTTGTTGTTGTTTGCCGTCAAGTCGGACCCGACTCATAGTGACCCCCTCCTTGGGTTTCCGAGGCAGTATCACTACGGAAGTAGATTGCCCCATCTTCCTTCCAAGAAGTGGCTGGGGGATTTGAACCACCAGCCTTCTGGTTAGCAGTCAAGTGCCTTATGCACTATGCTACCAGAGCTCCCACAAAGGATGGTAGTAAAGCACAATTCTTGAACTTTGAAAATGGACTTCGCTGTGATGGAAAACTCTCTCTGTACATAATAATTCAAATTCAGACAAAAGAAAACTAAGTAACTGGGATATTCATTTTTATTTTACATTTATGACTAAAGAACCAGAATAACCAACAAACAGATCTGTTAATCTAGTCCCTATAAATGTAAACCAATGATCTGATAATTAAATCTGTTATAATCTGTGTGTTTTTAAGTGTTTGTTCACTTTCTGTTTTCGATAGGTTTCCAGAAGCCCACACAAGAATTATGATAACAAGGCAATAAACTATTAGAAAACAACAAGTTCATATCTGAAATGAAAGAGTTAGATATGTAGTTAGGGCAGAGATTAAGTCAAAGATAGGATTAACAAGCACCTAAGGGGAGCTCTGGTAGCATAGTGGCTAAGGCACTTGACTGCTAACCAGAAGCCTGGCGGTTCAAACCCACCAGCCACTCCTCAGAAGGAAGGTTGGGCAATCCTACTTCCGTAGTGATACTGCCTCGGAAACCCAAGGAGGGGTCGCTATAAATCAGGGCTGACTTGACGGCACACAACAACAACAACAAGGAAACACTGTAGCTTATTACAGGTTTTTTTGTTTAGTTTGAATAAATCAGTCCTTGCCTTTTTGCTCTTTCTAACCTTTTCGAATAACCTCCACATATGGCTCTATGTAAACTGCATGGAGTCTAAGAGTGTCCTACAGCACTCTAAAGATAATCAAAATCAGTTCAACTACATAGAAGGCTGTCTGCCCAAGACAGAGAACGAAGTTATCGCTTAATGAATTAACGCCATCTAGTGGGATCAGTGAGATTTCAGCTGAATCTAGTTTCCAACTTGTTAGCTACTGTAAGAGGTAGTGATACTGCCTTGGAAACCCAAGGAGGGGTCGCTATGAGTCGGGTCTGACTCAACAGCACATAACAACAATAGCTACTATCACTTATTCAATTGGTTAAATGTCTTATTTTAAGATGGACATGTACAGTAACAAGTATCTTGAATATATATCATAAGAGTGTGTAAACTTGCCTATGATGAAAAAGGCACAAAAATGTTTTAAGACCAGCAATGCTCATTTAGAAGGGAATATTTCTATTCTCTCCTTTAAAGGAACTAACTAGAAATCAATAATATTAGCAACATTTTCAGAGATCTTAGATAAAATACAAAGTTAAAGTCAAAACAACACTCAATCAAGAAAACTTTTTTAAAAGCAGTAATAGTAATAGCTATTATGGACTAAAAGCAAATAAACTGAGAAGCTGGACTATATGAAGAAGAGCGTGGCATCAGGATTGGAGGAAGACTCATTAACAAGCTGCGATACGCAGACAGCACAACCTTGCTTGCTGAAAGTTAAGATAACTTGAAGCACTTACTGATGAAGATTAAGGACTACAGCCTGTAGTTTGGATTGTACCTCAACATAACGAAAACGAAAATCCTTACAACTGGACCAATAAGCAGCATCACAATAAATGGAGGAAAGATTGAAACTGTCAAAGATTTCATATTACTTGGGTCCACAATCTATACCAATGGAAGCAGCAAGTCAAGAAATCAGATGACCTATTACACTGGGCTAATCTGCTGCAAAAGACCTCTTTCAAGTGCTGAAGAGCAGAGATGTGTGTTTGAAGACTAAGGGGCACCTAACCAAAGCCATGGTGTTTTCAATCACCTCATATGGATGTGAGAGCTGAACAATGAATACGGAAGACCAAAGAAGAGTTGATGCTTTTGAGTTGTGGTGTTGGCAAAGAATACTGAAAGTAACATGGACTGTCAGAAGAACTAATAGATCTGTCCTGGAAGAAGTGCAGCCAGAATGTTCCTTGGAAGCAAGAATGGCCAGACTTCATCTCACCTTCTATGCTGTCAGAAGGGGCCATTCCCTGGAGAAGGATATCATGCTGGTAAAGTGGAGGGTCAACGAAAAAGGAGAAGGCCCTCAACGAGATGGACTGACACGGTGGCTGCAATAATGGGCTCATGTATAGCAAGGATAGTGAGGATGGCGCAAGACCAGGCAGAGTTTTGTTCTGTTCTACATAGGGTCACTATGAGCCACAGCCGTCAATGGCACCTAACAGCAACAACAATACTGTCTTTAGTAAACACTTAGCACATATATGCCAAGAACTTCAAAAAATTTTAATCTTTTTAAAAGTGACTGTAAAGCAGTTCTACAGATGATTTCTTGTTTGGAAAACACTAGAATCCAGAATGACTAATCAAGAAAGTGACCTTTTTTCCCTCCAACCAAGATGTGAATGCCTCACGTACCAACACTTGCACACTGCATATGTATCACATGTCCAGACAGACGTAAGGTGACAAGGAGGTTCTAAGAGATCTGAAGAAGGCCCTTCACCTTTCAAGGACTCAGGCCAGCTCTGGAGCCAGGAATCTGTAGCATTGTAGAGAACATATGCATAACTATCCTTTATCACAGAATTGCTGTTAATTTTCTTCAGTTTAAAAATAAATGGTCAGCATGAATATTAAATACATTATGATTTTGATTTAGCAACATAATTTAAATCAAAAATTGATGAGAAAAAGTGAGATGAGTACCCTTCATGCAACTTAACAATGGACATATTCTTCCTTTAATTTCCATGGCTATCATTTATTTTTATCGCTTGTGAATCTTAGAATAACGGACTTCTCCACTTTACTCCTGAGTGGCATGTGAGACTCTCCAGTAAGGTGTAGGATCTATCACTACAATCAGTGTTATTATGGTATTTACATTCCAAATACCCTATCTGCTTTAACTTTTATTCTTTGCACTTTTGGGATTATCATGTTCCAGGTAAGAACAAAAAGAACTTCAAGTAAAATGCGTTTGCTGTTTATCCTTTCTACTCACTCACTGGTAGGTGGGAATTAAAACAGAGTGAAGTTCAGAAAAATAACCTGCAAACCACCTCATTTTCCGTTTCAGAATGTTCACTTTAACATTTCAGCATCTTCCCCTACAATGTGTAGTTCTTTACACAGGCATCTATACCTACAATGTAAAATATTAAGACTAACAACATATGATGTTCAGATGATAATTAATTTTTGCAACATCTGTGGGATCTTCAAGGGTATCAAAATTTTCCCATGTGTTTCTGCTGTTATAAAAGAAAACACAGGAAGTTCTATACTGTGAAGTATATCTGGTTGCGAC
Organism: Orycteropus afer afer; assembly: GCF_000298275.1. Classification (NCBI taxonomy): domain Eukaryota; kingdom Metazoa; phylum Chordata; class Mammalia; order Tubulidentata; family Orycteropodidae; genus Orycteropus; species Orycteropus afer. The sequence continues at coordinate 4,256,616 of NW_006921752.1, forward strand.
AAATCAGATATGGTCTGGGTTCTAAATTTCATGAAAATTCCTCTTTTGCTCTCCTGAAGCAGTCAAGGGTTGAGTGGTACACATCTCATCTGGACCCAGATTTGCTTCACTAGAGAAGTGCCAGTGGCTCAAAGACTACTGCAGGGTCAAGGGGAAAAGAGCCTATCTTGACTGGCTGTGTTTACTGTCAAAGCCACGTGTATTTCTAGCAAAGGCAGAGAAACTGCAAAATACGGTGGAAATTGGGCTAGGTTTGGAGTATGAAAACCTGGTGCTAAGCAGAACAAGTCATACCTCTCTGAGCTCCAGTATACTTATTTTTAAAATAAAAAATAATACATGGTAGTAAATAATAGTAGTAATAGTAACAGAAATGCATATGTTTATATATCTTACATGAATATATCTGAAAAATAGTTTTTATTAGGATCAAGTGAATAAATGTGAATGCAAAATGCAGAATGCTATTTTCAGCATGTTTGAGATAATAATCTCATGTCCTATAGCCACTCTCATCCCACTACTGATTGACCAACATTCACCCTCCATCTTTTTTTTTTTTTAGGATTTGGGTGAAGATTTACAGAGTAAATTCACTTTTCATACAGCAGTTCACATATACGTTGTCTCATGTCATTGACCAAAATTTACAATGCAGCAGCTCCCCTCCCACTTCCTCCCCATAGTTACCTCCTCCCAGTGTCCATCCCTTCATACTCTTCTGCACCCTGAGCTATCTCCCTGTGCATAAGCAGCCCTTCCTTCTCCCATGATTGTTCTCTCCAGGGTGTGTGTCTACTTGAGGTAAATGTTTAACTCACATGCCTGTACTCTGTTTGGCTGGAAACCACAGTTGTGGGTTCAATTCCAGACCTGAAGGGCAGCTAGGGGCCATAGTCTCAGGGGTTACACCAGGCTCTATTGGACCAGCAAACCTGGTCCCCACCTTCTTTTTTTTTTTTTTTTTGCCTCCAAATGATTTTGAGTTTTGTACCACATTGTTCTCCCTCTTTATGCAGGATCTCCTACATCCCTTCCAAGTTCACCCTCCATCTTAATCAGAACAGCCTTGTCCATGGCTCTATAAATTGGTTCCCATTTTTAAGCTTTTATTGATGATGTTCCCTGGGCCTGGAGTATCTTTCTTTCCTCCATCTCTGCTTGTCCTTCCACCCTTGAGTCTTCTGGTAAATCCCACCTCTGCTATAAAACTTCCCTTTATCTGCCTAGAATAATCTGTGAAATGCTACTATACCAATGTCTGACTCAAACAATTCAACACCTAAACGTGTAACAGTAATAATAGCTGCAAACATATATACTACTTACTACATGGCATGCATAGTTCTAAGTATATTAACGTGTATTATGGAATTTAATCTTTAAAGCAATCCTATGAGATAGGTACTAGTGTTGTCAGTTTGTTGTACTGTGGTGGCTTAAGTGCTGCTGTGAGGATGGACGTTATGCCACTGGTATTTCAAATACCAATAAGGTCACCCACAGTGGACATGTTTCAAGAGCTCCCAGAATAAGACAGACTTGGAATAAGAAGGGGCCATCCACTTCTCAAAGAACTGGCCAGTGAAAATCTTATAAGTAGGTACTATTAGTACCCCATGTTACAGATGAAGAAAACGAAGCACAGAAAAGTTCAGTAACTTTACCAAGGTTCCAAAGGTGGTAAGCAGCAGAGTCAGAGCAGACTCTAACTCAGGCATGCCCTTACCCACCATGCCATGCTATGACCCTGCTTGTTAAATGTTTCACGTACACCGTCTTGTCTGATCCAGAACGTATGAGAGCAGACTCTAACTCAGGCATGCCCTCACCCACCATGCCATGCTATGACCCTGCTTATTAAATGTTTCATGTACACCATCTTGTCTTCTGATCTAGAACGTATGATCCTGGAAGAAAGGTTGTTTTCTCTAGTGTAACTCTGCCACCACCTTGCATTTTCTGGGCTATATAATTAGGTGCTCAGTGTTTCCTCAGAAAGAGAGAGATGGGCCATGAGACACTTTAGAGTCTAAGGGAAAAGCTTCAACTTCAGTGTTTTCATTAAATAAACACTCTAATTTGTTCAATCTATAACAAAAAATTATTTATGCTTCTAGCCAGAGTAAAACAATTTTGGGGAAGTCCAAGCAACATTTATTTAGCCATTCAAAGAAATGGGAAAGAAAAGAAAAAAAAAAAAAACCACAACCATGCTTAGTTGGACAGTCGCAGAAATAATCTTTTACAGATGGGAAAAACTAAAGCTGTCTTCTAATTTATACCTATGAAGCAAAGTCTCTCGAGTATTTCTAGAGAAAATGAATAATTTAATGATTAAGTCACCTGAGACCAGGTATAATATCAATCTAAGATATACAACTATTTTTTAAATGTCAGCATTCTGAACATATAACTAACTTTACAGTTTACAAAGCTTTTTCTTTTAAATATATTATGTTATTTGTTCCTCACAAGAACTCTGTGCAGATACTTATTTCACAGGAGAATAAAGGGAAGCTCAAGGAGGTCTGGCTAAGTGATTGGTCCGAAGTTACGCACGAAGGTGACAGAACCAGCACCAAAGTCTTTGTTTCCTTTCTAGTACCTCTATTCCATTCTGCTTCACAACACTGTTGGGAACAGTGGCACGTCTAATTCAGAATTAAATTATATCTGGCTTTGGAGTCTCATCTTTTGGTAATTCATAATACTGCAAGTCAACAACCACAAAACAAAAATAAAAAGTCTTGGTTGTACCAAGTCTCCTAAGCCTATGTGCAAAGCCTTGACCCAGAGAAATTAGTGAAGAATTAAGTCAAAATAAATGTATGCTTGTGACTCTTTTCCTTTATTCTGGAAGTTTATTGTACTCCTCCTGGTTTACTGTACTCCCAATGGGCTGGGAATAATGGTGATGAGTTGATTTCTAAGGTTGAGTTACTGAGTGTACTAGAACAAGAAAAGTAACCAATGAACAATCTCTCTCTGTTCACTGGCTCCTTCGCCTTCAACTATAAATAAGTGTGGTCAAGCCTCTTCTGTAAGACACACACACACACACACACACACACACTCTCTCTCTTTTGTCTTTTCTCCTTCCTTTCCTGAGAGGTGAAAAAGAAATAATGTATGGAAAGTGATCAGCAGAGGGCCCAGGAGAAAACAGCCACCTACTAAATTACAGTGCCTTTCCCCTTTATCACAGAACTTCTTAAGTAAGTTGCTAGGCTCTTTGATCCTCCCACTAGACTGTGAGCTGCTGCTGCTGCTTTCTTAAAATTTTCATTGTGATTTGGGTGAAAGTTTACAGAGCAAATTCCCTTTCCACACAGCAGCTCACATGCACTTTAAGACGGTGAGCTTCTTGAGAGTCCACACAGCAGCTCACATACACTTTGAGACGGTGAGCTTTCTGAGAGCAAGAATTAAGTGTTTTAATTGATAACTTTGCTTTTTAGCTTGGCTAGTTGTAAGGTGTTTAGTAAGAGTTCAGGGAATCAACTGTTGAAATAAGGAGATAGGCGATTGCTGAGATATATCTTCCAGCACTAGAAATCTATGACTTCATGACATCTCTGGCTCGGTATTAAGCATTGCTTTCCATTTCTTAATTCATGAAAGAATTTTGGTTAACATCCGTTTTATTTTCTGACTTCTGTAGAACAGAGGTGCTATTTCAAGCAATGTATCTACCTAACAAGATTTCCCTAAAGCAAAAAATGTGGCTGTCCATGATGAGTCTGGCATAGGGGTGTTTTTACAGCAGTTTTTTATTTAATGACTGATTGCAAAGAAAAAGAACAATATACTCAACTCTTGCTTTCTTTTTTATTTTAAAACAACACAAACAAAAAGACAAAAAGCTTCTTTAGTATGACATTAATTTTAAAACATTATGCACAAAAATTAGAAGCAAACTGCAAACTCTGTTGTTGTTGATGCTATGTGCTGTGGAGTTGTCTACAACTCATAGTGACCCCTCCTTGGATTTCCGAGGCAGTATCACTATGGAACTGTCCTTCGAAGGAGTGGCTGGTGGGTTTGAACCGCCAACCTTCTGGTTAGCAGTCAAGTGCCTTAGGCACTACACCACCAGAGATCCTACTGCAAACTCTAGGTCCTTGTTTTGGTTACTTTGTGCCGCTCTTAACAGAAATACCACAGGTAGAACAGGTGGCTTGGCTTTAACAAACAGCAGTTTATTCTCTTACAACTTTGGAGGCTAGAAGTCTTGAGTTCCAAGTGCCAGGCTCTAGGGGCTGTGTGAAAGCCCCTTGACCTTGGGCTTCAGCCCTGCCTCTTGCTCTTGGCCCACTGGAGCTAGAGGCATCTCTTCACTCAGGCGGCTGCTAGCTGCTGAGACTAAAAAGCCCAAGGTTGACAAATAAAATGGCACAGTCCCAATATTACCAAACCATATGGCAGGCCATTGATTCAAGTCCATTATGAGTCCCAAGATCCGCAGACAACGTGACAGGCTGCTGAACAATGACTTGGCTACATGCATCAAGCATGCCAAAAACTACAGACCATTCCTAAAGCTTCTTCTTATATACTGGGAGCAGACCACATCCCTCAGGCAGCTACTCAGCTGCTCCAGTAGATTCTACCATGGAGGTGATTACCAATCTCACCAGGAGAATAACTACATTCCGCTGCCTAGCCACTCAAAACCAGGCCCAGTCAAGGTGACACACAACCTTAACTACCACAGTCCTTCACTCAGTCTAGACTTCCAGACTATCATTCAGTCAGTCACAGCTTTGCTACTTTCTATCTATCCTGTGACCCATGATAAGCCACTTCTACTATGCTCACACTCCTGCCAGACTCCTTCTTCCTTTTGACCTTGACAGTCCCTACTCCTAAGCTCATTATTATTGGAAAGTATCTTCTAACCAGGCCACAGGCTCAGGCTGAAGTTCATACAATCTTCATTCTCACCTTCTATTCACCCTTATCAGTGAACTTTCCCAGAAACTACTCCAATCTTTGTCTTACTTTACATCGTGGAACTGCACTGTTGATCATGCTCTTCTTGGAACCCTCTGCTCTCTCAATATTTTCTTGATTCTCTTTACCTGGCCCTTCCAAACCCACTCGCTACTGAGTCAATTCCAATTCACAGCGACCTTACTGGACAGAGTAGAACTGCCTCCACAGGGCTTCCAAGGCTGTACATCTTTATGGAAGCAGACTGCCTTCTCTTTCTCCTGCAGAGTGCATGATGGGTTCGAACTGCCAACCTTTTGGTTAGCAGTTGAATGCTTTAACCACTGTGCCACCAGCACTCCTACATGGCCCTTAGCACTGTGCTAGGTACTTTCCAGATGTTATTTCAAGAGAAAATTGCAGCACTGAGATTGAATGCAATTGCGCACAGAATGAGTACGGAGCGGGAAAGGCAGAGGGCCCAGGACAGACACTTTATATAAGCAGGTCTAAGGGCTGTGTACAGGTGTAAAAACCAAGCTCGCTGCTACAGAGTCATTTCCGACTCAGAGCGACCCCTCCTTGGGTTTCCGAGGTGGTATCTTTACAGAAGTAGATTGCCCAGTCTTCCTTCTGAGGTGTATAGGTATATATACACATATATACACACACATATACATATTTTGTTGTTGTTGTAGTTAGGTGCCATTGAGTCGGCTCTGATTCATAGTGACCCTATATATAACTGAACAAAAAACTGCTCAGTCTTGTGCCAGCCCCCCAATTTTGCTATACTTGAGCCCATCGTTGCAGCCACTGTGTCAATCCATCTTGTTGAAGGTCTTCTCCTTTTTCGTTGACCTTCCACTTTATATGAAGCATGATACCCTTTCTCCAGAGAACGGTCCCTTCTGACAACATTATCAGAGTAGGTGAGATGAAGTCTGGCTGTTCTTCCCTCCAAGGAACATTCTGGATGCACTTCTTCCAAGACAGACCTATCAGTTCTTCTGGCAGTCCATGGTACTTTCAGTATTCTTTGCCAACACCACAACTCAAAAGCATCAATTCTTTTATGGTCTTCCTTATTCACTGTCCAGTTTTCACATGCACGTGAGGTGATTAAAAATACCATGGCTTGGGTTAGTTGCATAGCTGGCAGTTCAAACCCACCACAGCCACTCCTCAGAAGGCAGGCTGAGCAATCTGCCTCCATAGTGACATCACCTCAGAAACCCAAGGAGTCGGATGTGACTCGACAGCAGCGAGTTTGGTTTTTTTGATTAGTCTTCAAAGAGATATCTTTGTTCTTCAGCACTTTAAAGAGGTCTTTTGCAGCAGATTTGCCCAGGGCCAAAAGTTGTCTGATTTCCTGACTGTTGCTTCCATTGGTGTAGATTGTGGAACCAAGTAATGTGAAATCTTTGACAATGTCAAACTTTTCTCCATGTATTGTGATGCTGCTTGTTGGCTGTGTATCCGACATCAGCAATGACATCCCTCACACACACACACACACACACACATTAGCACGCTTCTACAGTGTCTGTCCCAGACCCTCTTTCTTTCCCTCTCTACACTCATTCTCTGAAACTTGCCCTAGAATGGAGAGGAGCTACAGCAAATGGGAGAACTGACAGGATAAAAGAGATGAACGGAAGATTTCGAAGAGCAGCTCAAGAAGACAAAGTCAATTATTATAAGGAAATGTCCCATGAGCTGGAGTTAGAAAACAAAGGGAAGAACACACTCTGCATTTCTCAAACTGAAAGAACTGAGGAAAAAATTGGAGCCTCAAATTGCAATATTGAAAGATTCCATGGGCAATATGTTAAATGATGCAGGAAACATCAAAAGGAGCCTGTACATAGAGCAGGAGGCTGTCGTTTGAACAGAATAAGGGGACACCGCAGGGTTTAAAATCAGGAAGGGAGTGCGTCAGGGTTGTATCCTTTCACCACACTTATTCAGCCTCTATGCTGAGCAAAATAATCTGAGAAGCTGGACTACATGAAGAAGAACATGGCATCAAGATTGGAGGAGGGCTTATTAACAACCTGCGATACGCAGACGACACAACTTTGCTTGCTGAAAAGTGAGGAAGACTTAGAGAACTTACTGATGATAACTAAAGACTATAGTCTACAGTATGGATTACATCTCAACATAAAGAAAACAAAAATCCTCACAACTGGACCAATAAGCAGCACCATGCAGAAAAGACTGAAGTTGTCAAAGACTTCATATTACTTAGTTCTACAATCAACACCAATGGAAGCAGCAGTCAAGACATCAAAAGACATATAGCACTGGGCAAACCTGCTGCAAAAGACCTCTTTCAAGTGCTGAAAAGCAAAGATTTCTCCTTGAAGACTAGGATGCGCCTAACCCAAGCCATGGTATTTTCAATTGCCTCATATGCAAGTGAAAGCTGGACAGTAAATAAGGAAGATCAAAGAAGAGTTGATGCTTTTCAGTTGTGGTGTTGGAGAAGAATGCTTAAACTACTGTGGCCTGCTAAAAGAACTAACAGATCTGTCCTGGACGAAGTGCAGCCAGAATGCTCTTTGGAAGTGAGAATGCCCAGGCTTTGTCTCACCTACTTTGTTCATGTTGTCAGAAGGGACCATTCTCTGGAGAAGGTTGTCATGCTTTGTAAAGTGGAGGGTCAACGAAAGAGGGGAAGGCCCTCAATAAGATGGAAAGACACAGTGGCTGTAGCGATGTGCTCAGGCATCGTAGGGATAGTGATAGTGAGGCTGGCACAGGACCAGGCAGTGTTTCATTCTGTTGTACATAAGGTTGTTATGAGTCAGAGACGACTTCGCAGGCACATAACAACAACATACTCATTCTCTGGGCAACTGCATTCAATCTCAGTGATGCAATTATCTCTTTGAGGTAACATGTAAAGTACCTAACACAATGCCTAGAACACAGGAAGGGTCAATAAACTACATCTCCAGCCCTGGCCTCAGCTGGAACTATATACCCACATTTCTAATTGTATGACAGACACCTCCATCTGAATGCCTCACCAGGACCTCAAATCTTGCCTGCTCAAGACCAAACTAATCATCTTCTTCCCTCTCTCAGAGCTTCCCATCTTAATGACATCCTAATAGCTCAACCTGGGAATCCTGGGCATGTTCACTCCATCCTCCTCCTCACTTTTTACCTCTAATTAGTCCATGCACTGTCTTGTATTTCTATCCCATTGGTGTAACTCAACTTTCTTACTAGGACAATTTATAACAGCTTCCTAAATGGTCTCTCTCCACTTAAAACAAACAGATCCCTTTGCTGGTAGAAAATTTTTCTGTAAAAGAAATCTCACCATGTCAGTTCTCTGCTTAAAATTTCCAGTGTCTTCTCTCTAGTAACTATGGAATAAAGCCTAAATTCCTAGGCAAGGTAGTTAAGGCCCTTAACAATTTATACTTTACCTCCCACTATATCCTCTCCTTCAACTACTCTGAATTATCTGCTATTTCCAGAACTCAAACACTTTCTCCAGCTTCTGTACTTTTGCTTAAATTATTCTTTCCCTCCCACCCAACACCTCTTCTACCTATGTAAATCCCACCCATTCCTGAAGACCCAGATCAAACACCCTATTTTACACCAGCTCCCCTACTCCTCTACTCTGGATTAGCATCTCCCGCCTCTATATTCACAGAGTACCCTGCCTGTAACTCTATAATGGGACTTACCATAGTCTGTTTTATACTGCAATTTGTTGTTCATGTTTGTCTCCTCTACTATGCTGCCAGTGTCTTGAGAAAAAAGGAGATTAGGTCTTACTCATTTTTGTAGTTCACTGCTTAGAACCTGGTAGCCCTCATAGGTATTTGTTAAACTAAACAGAATTATAATATCTAGGACGCAGACATACAACACTTAAGAAATAAACAGACACCATCTTAACCAATGATTAAATTTAACATCACCTAACAAGGAAAATTGACATGATGTGCCCTGCTGTGATGAAGCAATGTTCTCCATGTAGTATTCTTACCAAAAACGTTTAACCTAGATGTGATCACAATCAGAATCGTGGAGCATTCAGCATATCAACTAACTGGACTGTACTCATAAATGTCAACAAATAAAACAAAACATGAAAAACAAAACAAGAAGTTGGGAAACTGTTCTAGATTAAAGGTAAAAGGCAACCAAATACAATGTGTGATCTCTGGATCCTACATTTTAATAAATTAATAAATAAAGCTCTATAGAGAACCTCACAGTAGATGGGGCTCAGGACCATAGTCTCAGAGGACACTAATGGTCAACTGGCATAACATAGTCCACAAAGTCAATGTTCTGCATCCTACTTTGGTCGAGTAGTGGCTGGGACCTTAAAAGATTGTGAACAACCATCTAAGGTGCAACTATTGGTCTCTTTCTGTCTGGTACATAGAAGAATGAAGAAAATCAAAGGTGAAAGGAAACAATTAGTCCAAAGGACTAATGGGTCACGTGAATCCCAACCTCCATGACTCTGAGACCAAAACTGTAGATGGTACTCAGCCACCACTTCTGACAGCTCTGAAAGGGCACACAATAGGAGGTCCTGGATAGAGCAGGAGATAAATGTGGAACAAAATCAAAATCACAAAAAAAGACCAGGCTTACTGGTTTGACAGAGACTGGTGGAACCCTGGGACTACAGTCCTTAGAGACCCTGGAAGCCTGGAACTGACCTCACTCCTGTGGCCCAACTTCCAGCCAAATGGCAGACAGCCTATAAAGTGAACAATAACACCACAGAGTACTCGCTCAGAACAATCAATCGTAAGAGATCAAAAGGGCAGCATTTGCCCAGCGACAAAGCTCAGAAGGTAGGAAAGGACAAAGAGAAATGATAAAACACAGGGAAAGTCAGAAGAGTGTTGTCACACTGTAGGGACTGCAATCAGTGTCACACAAAACAACACATGTAGAAGAAAAAAGATAAAGAAAAGAAAACAAGAACATCATGGTGGCCAAGTGGGCAAATGTATTAGATTAGCGCTCCTCCAAATGTGCTCCACAAACCATGTCAATCTGCAGACTTGCTAATCTGTGATGATGTAAGTATATAAAGTGAAAATAAAGAGAACTTTTTATAGAAATGTGACAAGGTAATTTTATGTCTGTTGAATCTACTAAAAAAAAATTGGGGCTGTACTTGATGTAACCAAAAAGCCAAACTCACTGCTGTCGAGTTGGATGCAACTCATAATGAACCCTCCTTGCGTTTCCGAGGCAGTACCACTACAGAATTAGATTGCCCAACCTTCCTTCCAAGGAGTGGCTGGTGGGTTTGAACTGCCCCGCCAGCCTTCTGGTTAGCAGTCAAATGCCTTAGGCACTACTTCACCAGAGCTCCCGTACTTGATGCATCCATTCTTTTTTTAATTTCATTTTTTTCTAATAACTCATTTTATTGTGTATTATAAAAGTTTCAGTCCATGATGGACTGGAAATTTTTTAAAAAATAGATCCTTTATTGTAGATAGTTTGAGAAGTACTCTATTAGAGAACGGTATTGCATCAATCTTAAATTTCCCAAATGTGATACTTGTACCGTGCTTATGTTAGTGAAAAATGCTGAAATCTTTAAGCAACAACACTCTTCACCAAGAATAAACAGGTATGTACAGAGAAATAATTAAGTACACTTTTAAATCCATAAAATGTACACCTGTTAATTTTTAAAGAATACACCTGCTATCTTCTCACAGCTCTAGGCTAGTGAAAACTGAGATTTCTGTAGCACTCAGCAGGACTAAAGATATAGGAGATAGTAAAGTATATTGAAAGATAACCAGACTGTGGACTGCTCTTTGCAAATAATCCCTGGATGTGTTCTCTTCTTACTCCTTATATGAGGACTGATGACATTCTATCTAGGGTGGAGCTCCATAAAGCTATTGGGTAAACAGAAATTCCTGACTATGGAGAGCACCATATTTATAAGTAACATATCAAAATTTTCCCTTTACTTAAAAAAAAAAAAATCTGGAAGAGAGATCATTATCTTTACTCACTACAATATTATCTTTACTCACTATAATGTTTTTTTTTCCCCCCTTAATTTCTACACTAGGGGAAAACATTAACAAAGACTACATAAATCAAAATGCAAGTAGATTTGTACCTAAAAACTGTTAATTATAGATTCTCAAACTGATAGGAAAAAACGACCTTTTCCTTAAAAATAAACCAGAGTTCAATAGAAAAGACTATGAAATAGCAAATTATAAGGAAATCAGTTCCCCAAATTGCATGGTATTGTTCAACTCTGTAATTTCAATTGATGCACAACAAGAAAATTTGCTATTTTGGTTAGTTAAGTCCATCATTCTACCTAGCTATAGGGGTTAAAAAAAAAAAAAAAAAAAAAAAAAAGTGCCCTATGCTTCAAACCTCCTTATAAAGGCATCAAAATCTGTCTCCCAAAATTCCCTAAAGACCTGTTAGTTGGGTATCCTGAAGTTCTGGGCTCAAGCCCATCATAATCTTCAGTAGAATGTATACTATTACGATCTGACCTCTGAGGTACTTAGTCAGTCAGGCACATCTATAAAAAAAACCAAACTCATCGCTGTTGACTCGGATTCGACTCACCACAACCCCTCCTTGGGTTTCCGAGGCAGTATCACTTCGGAAGTAGATCGCCCAACCTTCCTTCCAAGGACTGGCTGGTGGGTTTGAGCCGCCAGCCTTCTGGTTAGCAGTCAAATGCCTTAGGCACTATACTGCCAGAGTCAGGCAAATCTATAGGGGGAAAAATAAAAGAATCTTCCCAAAACTGAAAGAATATTATCTGAGGACTTCAATTTGTGAATTCAGAGGAAAGAGCTATCCTGAAAAGAGCTTCTGCATGTAATTGAATTTATGTGTCCATTCAAACACCTTTTATATCCCACTAACCTATTTGACTCAAATCAATGGAAGGGATTCCATACAATTACAAGTATATATACCACATGGCTCGGCAAAAGACTATTTGGCAAATATGTACAAAATCCTGACATGGATACCAAATTTAAAGAGAAGTCAAGAAAACTGCAATTGATGGTTGTAGAAGGGGTGATGCCGCATCCAGGATGACTGCAGGTAGGCACAGATGGCGGTAACTCGCTTAATGTCACTGTTTACTGCATACCATGACACACTCTCACAGATGCACAATTTCCAAAATAACAATGCAGAGTAATGCAATCCAACGCAAGACTTTTTATGACAAAATCAATGTATCATTACCGTAAGCAGCAAGAACACACAAATCATGTAAGAAGCTAAAACTGTGTTTAAAGACAAACTCATTTAGTCAAAAATAAGGCAGGAAAGAGAAAAGAGAATAAAATAAGCACTTCCCTTTTTGGAAGCTTAATCTACTTTTTTTTTTTTTTTTTTTTACTTGGAAGCTTTGAAACTCAGAGTCCATTTTCAAACTGTTGTGGCTGCTAATTTCTCAGTTACTGGTTTTTACTTTATCTTCTCTGAAGAGGGAAGGAAAGAACTGCTTTTTAATGCCTTCTAGGAGATAGGGGAAAAAGACTGTCAGCTTTTTAACTTGACAGTAGAGGCATTTTTTGATGAGTTTGGGATCGGAGTTTCAAACAGACTTGTACCAAAATTAAGCATCACGTCAAATGTATCTTCTTTTTTCATTTGAGACCTACACTATAGAAGCTAACTTTTTTTTTTTAATTGTGATTTGGGTGAAAGTTTACAGAGCAAATTCACTTTCTATACTGCAGCTCGCATATACTTTGTCTTGTGACACTGACTGCAATTTCCTACAATGCAACAGCTCTCTTCCCACTTCCTCCCCATAGTTACCTCTTCCTATGTCCTTCCCTCCATGCACTCTTGCCCCCTGAGCTGTCTCTCTGTGTATACACAGTCCTTTTATTCTCCCATGATTGTTCTCTCCAAGGAGTGTATCTACCTAGTGTAAATGTTCATCTCACATGCCTGTCTTGTTTGGCTGGAAGCCACAGGAGTGGGTTTAATTCCAGATCTGAAAGGCAGCTAGAGGCCATAGTCTCAGTGGTTCCACCAGGCTCTAACAGACCAGCAAACCTGGTCCCCCTTTTTTTTTCCCGAATGATTTTGAGTTTTGTTCACATTTTAGAAGCAAACTTTTATTGTAAGCATGGATGCCATGCTCAAAAAAATAAGATGGCCTTCTATAAATCAAGTAGGCCTAAACTAGGCCCAAAGAACACTTGGAGATGGCTAATCGAGACAGAATCTGCTGAAAGGGGGAGAACAGAGGAATTTTAGTTAAAAACATTGTGTCATACTCCTGAATAAATTCTAAGCTGGTATCATGAAATATGCTCTTATCAATACTACAAACTGCAATTCATCCCCGTGTAGGAAATTTTTTAAGACCGAAGCACTTTACTTTTATATTAACTTAAGCAATCAGACAGTCTAATATTGGCAATAAAATTTAGTTCCATTAGTCTGTTTGGATTTGACTGGCTCTTTTGTTTTCTATCTCTGCTTGAGAACTAAACAGCATCGCTTCTCTAGAAATAACAAGGCGTTAAAATAGAGAGCTCTGGTAGGGTAGTGCCTAAGGCACTAGACTGCTAACCTGAGGGCTGGTGGTTCAAACCCACCAGTAACTCCTTGGAAGGAAGATGGGGCAATCTACTTCTGACTTCTGTAGTGATACTGCCTCGGAAACCCAAGGAGGGGTCGCTATGAGTCGGGTCCGACTCCATGGCACATAACAACAACAACAAAATAGAGAGGCAAATACAGCATATTATATCTGTGAGTTTCTTCTCCTAGGCAGAAAAGGACCATGTGAACATAACAGTCAGGAAAACCAGTGTGCTTGACTTTCAAGGTTCTAAATAGTTTTAACCATTCTGCCATAGCACTGCAAATCCTTTCCTTCCAGGGCATAGTATTATTCTCCACATTTTAGCCTCCTCCTTTTTTTTTGGGTTATCAGTGAGACTGCTTGACCTAAATGACAGGAACTCAGGACAACTCTATGAACCAAAGATGTTTTTGTAGAAGCATGCTTTTCACCACTCCATTTTGCTTATCCTGGTATTTTCCACCAGTGAATGGGCAATTCCACCACTCAAAAATACTCTATCTGGGATTATGGTGCCTTTTTCTTGGCTTTGGCTCTCATTTTGTGGCATCAGTGGTGTCATTTCCTAATGTCTTCTTTTGTTTCCTGCTGACATTCTCATACATAGCACTTCATTCACACATACTCATCTGTAGAGTAAGATCCTGTGACATGTTTGGGGAAAACACAAGAATTCCCTAAGTGGCTGCTGATATCCTGCAGCAAACCAATTTTTCATTAGACCTGCCACCAACAAACAGGAGAGCCTGTCTGACATTACTCGATTGGTCTTCCTTCACACAGCAAGAGCAGGGAAGCACCTTGTACACATGCAGCGAGTGGGAATATGTACTAGATATTGGCCTGTGTGTTACTGGGTGTCTTTCAAAGCAGGTTCGGGAAACAAACAGCTCTCACTTTCGCTCTTCCTGCGTTTAATACCACCTGATGATCTAGAATGTAAAGCAGTATCCTTTCGTTCTATTTACCTCTAGAAGTTATGAAATTCTCAAATATGAACATGATCCTGAGCTTCCTGTATCTTCGGGTTAACTCTTAGGACCTGAATCAAGTGTACTGACTCCAAATGCTTTGAACGCTGATGTGCTATACCCATGATAGTTAGAACTGAAAAAGAGTATCCCTAAACTAAGCACTTGAAATACATGAAAGGGACTATTACATCAATTTTAAAAAAATGCCTTCACCAATCATGACTACTAACAAGTATATAACCACCTTGTATCATGAATCTGTGAATGAAATGCTGGGCCACACATCACAGAAGGTGCCACACACACCAAAAAAACGTCAAAGACAGGAACTCTTATGTTCTTTGAGCTCACATTTCAAGAATTCCTGAGGAGGGTCACAGCAATTCACTTTGGAAAGAAAAAACCACAAGAACAGAAAATGTAGGTATCACCTTAATGGGAAAGGAGAAGGGGTGTGTGTGTATAGGAGGGCGTCCTACACACAGAGATACCTGGAGTCAGTGATACCTTTAAGAGACACAAATACTATAATGAGAGAAACAAAAGAAAGAACAGCATCAAAGACCTTAAAGTTAATGCTGTGCATATATGATCCAGCTATTTTTCTATGATAGACCACCACCATGTTCTGTTAGTTTCTATTATAGTGTATCTAGGCTGAGGTCTCACATCTTGAATGACATGTGGACAATCTGGAGAAAGAACAGAAGTAATAAGCAAAGATTAGAAAATAAACAATCGGAGGAAAAGTTAAAGGAATTTGCATTATGTAGCCTGTAAAACACAAACAAAAAACGCACCCAAAGTATCTTATGAAAGAACACACAGGAAATCTCTCGTTTCCTAGCCTTCCGTGTGGAAGAACAGGGGCTGGAGGAAGGGAGGGGTGATGGAGAATTACTCAGGTTTCTTCTACTTTGAACAGTTTGTGAGACGGCCTTGCACCGGGCTATACTACAAAGAGCGAGAGGGCCTCAGCAAAAGGGATTCAGACCTGTCGGAAACAAGACTACCATCTGGGAAGGGCCAAAATCCATTCCTAAAAGCAGGTGAGGAAATTGAGAAGGGAGACTGCTCTCGTTCTAGAAAGGGTTAGGTGAACATTCCCAAATTGTATAATGAGGAATAAGGGTGTCCCTTGAGATCTGAGAAGGTGAATTGCTGGAAAAGAGGTTAATAAGTTTGCCAAATATCAGGTTAAATACAGTTGAACAGATTTCCTTACTATAGAATTTTAGTCTTTAATTGCTAAGAATCTCTTAAAGGCAGAGAATATACATTATTTCTCAAAATTTTTTAACTACAGGATGCTTTTTCCCACAGAAAATCTGTCAACATACTGAAATCACTAATATTCCAAGGAATACAGTTTGGGCAGTGCTGGCTTAGGTGCAGTTGAGTGTGAAAGCCAGCAAAGGTGGTGTCTAGGGATCTGTCCCAGCCTTATGATTTTATACACATCGAGCCAACTGGGGTGCTAATCCTCTTTTTCCTCCTCCTCCTCAAGAAGGGCCTTGGTCTAGGCATAAATCTAACACCCATTGTTGTTGTTACGTGCTGTTGAGTCCGACCCGACTCATAGTGACCTCTCCCTCCTTGGGTTTCTGAGGCGGTATCACTACGGAAGTAGATTGTCCAACCTTCCTTCCGAGGAGTGGTTGGTGGGTTTGAGCCGCCAGCCTTCTGGTTAGCATTCAAATGCCTTAGGCACTACGCTACCAGAGCTCTTATTTTATTTTCTCTGATTTTCCTAAGTTCTCCCACTGACTTATCTGGGTATGGAGCAGTGAATTACTTAGTATGGTTCTTCTAGTGATGGTCTTTGTAACTCCCACGAAATGATCAAGTGGGACTATGCAAATATAAGGGGCTTGTGGCCCACCAAGGGAACTGGATAATTTGCTAATAATGTAAATAAGGCAAGAGGCGCCCTTGTGGGGGTGGGACTGTGCAAACAAAATGTATAGAACACTAATGTGGGGATTGGTCAGTTTTGCCATCTTGGTAGGCTTAAAATGAGCAATCCTGAAGGCAGGCAGTGGGGATCTCACTACTGTCAAGAAAGAATCAGGAGTGGATCATGTCCTTGGACCCAAGATCCCTACACTGGACCTCCCTGGTGGAGAGTCAGTGGCAATAAAGCCAGCAGAACCAAGAGACAGGTATGAAACAGAGCTGTGGGCTTGCTGGCCCATAGAGCGAGAAAGCTGAGAGCCTTCTGGCAGAAGGCTTGCTGGAGGAGTGGGATGCACCAATCAGCAGAGCTAAAAGATCTTTGTAATACCTGCTGAGCAGGGCAGAGCCCAGGGCCAGAGGCCAAGTACCACAGAGAAGCATGCCTTTGGGCATGCCGTGGGGAGGCTGTCCTGATGAAGAATTGTGTACCCTAAGTGTTCTGAACCTAAACTGTAACCTGCTACTTCCTTAATAAAGCCCTTAATTGTGAGTATTGTCTGTGACTTTTGTGTGGCCATTATAGTGAATTATTAAACCCAGCAGAAAAATAGAGAGTGATGTGGGAGGAATGGTTGGTGTCGAAATTGGTTAAAAAAAAAAAAAAAAAGGTTGGAGGGTGGTGGTGGCTTGTCTGATCTCTGTTGCATAGGAATCAACCTTGGGATATAGGTCCTCCCTCCCCCTTGTGAGGACAGAGGAGGTAAGACAAGGCCGGCCTCACACCCTTTTTGCAGTAGGCTGTCCACCCTTACTCCCTCCTTTTCCTTCTTCTCCTGTCCTTGTTAGTAATCCACTTTCTTCTAGAAAAGTGCTTCTTGCTGCTTTCTACTTGTTTAGTAACATCAGTTTCCTCCCATTAATAAAACTGCTTGTTACTGTTTTTCATTAAGTTTCTCTCTGATTTAGCCATCTAGTTTAGATTCTCTTTTATTTTTCCTTCTATACGTTAATTTACTTGTGTAAGACTTGAGGACTTTTCCAAGAGTAAACCTGTTATCCTGATGATTCTTTAATTTCCCTTTTCTCAGCAACAATGACTCCCTCTCTCTACACCAGTCTATGAAGCCATCACCATTATTACTAAACATCCCGTCCAATAGATAATCTCTTACAGGAAGATGGCCAGGATGAGCACGGTGCTGCTCCATTACTGCTTCTTAATTTCATCATTATTTGATACTGTTCATAAGCTATGTGATCGTGTTCTATCCATTTTACGAAAATATACAAATGTATACACTGCCTACCTACAGGGAGTTTACTCTAAAAGAGGCAGCACTGACATGGGTATGTTGAAGGGAAAGATGTCTGTCTCGGATACATGCATAACATTTTATTTCTTAAAACCTTTCTCCATCTTCCAATAGAGCACCTTACCACAGCACAGACAGAAAGGTGTGGAGGTTTTTTTTTTCCCCACAATTCATCATGACTGAATTTCTTCTTTGCCCAAATCAAGGCAACTGAACATTTCAGGATGATTTTTAGGCAAAAGTCAAATTCTTGCTGATAAAAGAGAAAATCCCTTTTTTCTTGTTTTAGCATTAATTTTAGACCTTCCATGGTAAGAGATTAGGTTAGTAGAGATCTAACCATTAGCCACCTTCCTGGTAAGAAAGAAATAAAAACCTAGTCATTTATTGTTCTGGGAGTTCTGGTGGCATAGTGCCTAAGGCATGTGATTGCTAACCAGAAGGCTGACGGTTCAAACTCACCAGCCACTCCTCAGAAGGAAGACTGGGTAATCTATTTCCCCATAGAGGTACCAGCTCGGAAACCCGTGGTGGGGTCGCTATGAGTCAGAATCCACTCAATGGCAGTGTTTTTTTTTTTTTTTTTTAATTGTTCTGGGTTAAAAAAGAATGCTTTTACCTGAAAAAGAGTGGTTCTCTAGTATCATGAGAACATTCCAATTTGATTAATTAGTATTTCCTTTTAATCTCTGTTTTTTTTCCAACTTTCATTTTGACATAATTTCAAACTTAAGAGATGTAAGGATATCAGAGAATTTCCTATGAGCCTCTCGCTCAGAGTCTCCAAATGTTAACTCTTTATCAGAAGTGATTTACTCTCCCTCTACACACACAAGGTAGCCCTGGGGGCAGTGCCTAAGCACTCAGCTGCTAACTGAAAGGTTGGCGGTTCAAACCCACTAGCTGCTCCATGGAGAAAAGATGTGGCACACTGCTTCCATAACAATTTATACAACCTTGGAAAGGAACTCTATGGGAGCATTTCTCCTCTGCCCTATAGGGTTGTATGGGTCAGAACTGACTCAATAGCAACAGGTTTGGTTTGGCTTTTTGGAGACACACACATAGAGGCACACATGTGCACACATCCATTCTAACAACTATTTGTGAACCATAGGAGAGTAAGTTGAAGGTACAATATCCTTTAACTCTTAAATCCTTCAGTCTCTTCTAAAAACAAGAACATTCTTTTACGTAAACACAATACAATCACCAACATCAGGAAATTTTGCATAAAAATAGTAAGATGAATTCATGGATGGGTGTGTAATGAAGCAAATATGAATACCACACAGCTACCTGGGTGTTCACTGTAAAATTTAACTTTTTATTTGAAAATTTTCATAATATGATGGGAGGAACCAGGAAATTAACATTGATACAATAATATTATCTTCAGACCTTATTTGATTTCAGCAATGTCCCAGAAATGTACTTTAAATCAAATAAAGGCCTGTATCGTACCTTGTAAGTTATTTAGAGGTACCCTGCTTTATCTATTTCTCTCATAGGATGTCAGAGGAAGTCAGCTTTTTGATTATTCATAATCATGTGAGACACCTGGCTAGGTATAAACCAAAATATCAAAATAGCCAAAACTTGTTATATTTGGCTTTTAAATTGTCAATCCTTTTTGGGATGGCTGTATCTATGTAATTACAGTTTGACTGAGTTTTAAAAAATTAAAATTCCATTAGAATGCTCTGAACACAATCAAGCTTAGTGGCACAGGAGGTGCTTTTACAGTAAAATATGTCTTAAGGGGAGACTGTTATTTACCCTAGATGGAAAACTCAGTTGCAGACGATAAATGACGTAGATACCACATACGAGAGCTAACAATGTTATGTGACTTAAGGATATCATTGCTATGCTTCACAATCCTTTGCAAAAACAAGTGTTAAGGTTATTTTTATTAATATACTTTTATGGCTTTTAAAATAAACCTAAGGGAGGGTATTGGGGAGGTTCTTTTCCCTTCTTAGAACAAAAATATGGAAAAGCTTTAGCTGCTACTTTTATGCCTTGCTTGCCCCTCAAACAAGTTTATGTGGCAAACAGTCTCCATATTGAATGGCTGACTGCCTTTTATAATCTGAATTAGAGAATACCAAAAAAAAAAAGAAAAGAAAAGAAAAAAAATCCTTGAAAGTCAAACAGTGGAATTAACATATGAGCAGAGCTCCTGTGGGCATTTAAATTCGTAATTAAAAAACCTGAGACACGCTGGCTTGGCAATCGTTATTGTCTAACGTGCACAGATAGCCAAAAGGTACTGAAATGCGACATTCTGTCCCACATGACTCACTCGCTCGGCAGAGGCAGCCTCACGAAGAATGCTGAGAAGGCCTTACATCTTTCAATGCCTGGCCCACCACAGGTCTTTCCCCAACACTGAAAAATGCCCAGGGGTCCTGTGGAGAGGCTGGGGAGTCTTTGGAACTCAGAAAATCTGCTTTTGCTAGCATGCTCCATTTCTGTGCAGGAAAAGGAATTCTTTTCTGAAAAACTGAAAGTCTGAGAGCAGGAACACACACACGCAAATCATCGTTCCTATCTGATGGGAGGGCACAGCACACAGCACAGCAATCTCTCTATGAGCCTCCAGATTATAAATAGGCTGCCAATCCGAGCAGCAGCTGTCTCACATCACTCTGCTTTTCCTCCTTGACTGTATTATATTTCAAAGATGATGCACTGATTTCTACAAGTTTTCTCTGTGCTAACAGGTACACCATGCCAAGGAAATCTGTTTCTAAGATTATTCACATCAAACACTAGTATTCACATCAAACAATATTCCACAGTAATTCTGCTATTGTTTACCATATTTATACATGTATAAGGGGTTTAACAGGTTTGCACTCCTGCATTTTCTGTTATAAATTAAGTCCTCAGTATTATAATTCTGCACTCAATCGCAGTCAACCAAGAAATTGCCTTTAAAAGAGCAACTGAACACCCTGCCCTTTCTGGGCCTGGAAAACAGTACTACATACACCTGAATGCAGATGCCTGCACAGGAAACACACAAAATAACAATGCAATTTGATTAAGTCTTTAATGCATACAATTCTTTCAAGAACGAAGGAAACCAATCAACTAAATGTACTACTGAAGGTCTTGAAAACACCTAAGTGCTGAAGACTTCTCCTATTCACTTTCCATCACAGGACTAACGGCCAAAAGCTATAAGGAGACACCTTTGGTTCCCAGATGGAAATCCACCTTCCCAGAAATCTGTATTCAAGGGATCCCTTTTAAAGAATGATTCCTATGTTTTCTTTAACTTGTTTTCAACATATTTCATACTGGGAGGACACTTAATAAGGAAAATGGCCAATATTTTACTTTGTTTATTGTAAGCACATTAAGAATTTTTACTTGCCCATCAAAAAAGTGACACATCTTACCCATGTTTATATCATGCCCTAGGAAAACAGCCTGAACTACCATTTTTTACCTTTCCCAATAAGGAATTAATTTCACATTAGTATAATAATATAAACAGGATAGCATCGCTACAACCAGAATCATTTAATAGGCTGACAGTTAATTCTCTAAGAGCTTGAGATAGAAATCTCTTGAGATAATTTTTTTAAAGGGTGGGGCTGGGGGAAGATACCACCAAAAAGAATGTGAAAAGCCATTCCTATAATTTACCAATTTTCACCAAAATTTCAGCTTTTCAAAGAGTTGGCTTGGTGTCAGGATGCAAAATTATTTCAATTTTCAAGTACATGCACACACATTTGCCTCTGAACTTTTAACTGGAAAGTCTTGGTGCTTTCTGAACAATTTCACATTAATTTCTATGAAAATAATACATACTCTACCCTCCTTGGGTTTCCGAGGTGGTATCACTATGGAAGGAAATTCCCCAATCTTCCTTCCCAGGAGCAGCTGGTGGGTTTGAACCACCAGCCTTCTGGTTAGCAGTTAAATGCCTTAAGCGCTATGCCACCAGAGCTCTCAAAATGTTAACAGTTGGGTGGTAAGCTTACAGATGATTTTTGCTTTGCTGTACTGGTTGAATGTTTTACAATAAGCATACATGACTTTCATAACCATACTAATAATTTTACTACCTACTGTATTTTGAAATGTATTTTTCCCTTCCATGTATTCTAAGAATTCCTGGTTCACTTTAAAGTCAATATGTTAAAATATTTCTTTACACTTCAGAAGCTTGCCTTTTAAGGTGTTTTTAGTTTTTCATTTGCTTTAATGTATAGTTATTACTACAACCCTGAAGGACTATAGCGAACACAGGATGGCACACTTTGAATCTTACTGTATTTCCAAATTAAGCCATAAGTCTAGTGTTGGTACAGTCATGGTTTATTATCTGACCTTTGCCTTTTCAAAACAAAATGCAGTTTGTAAAAAGAGTAGCATGTGTCCTGATGGACAAAGGATCTCAGTGATCACTTCTGTCCCATAATCTTTCATCCTTTTTTTTTTTTTTTTTTTGCACTTAATGTGAGCTGCTTTTTCACTGGTTAACTGTACTGACTTTCACAAAGTTTAACAATTACTTGAATCGAAAATTTCCTTATATTCTATTCTAGAGGACCAACTAAGTAACTTTTTTTAATCATACAGCTCCCTTTGGAGTTTAAGGTTTAAAAACTCCTTTACTGTCAAACTATATTTTCTTAACTATAATCTAAAAACCTAGAAAAAATTCCATGTCGTTTCTAATAGCATGCTCGGATTAAAATCAACAAATTGCTTTCAGCGTGCTTTTAGTTAAAAGTATTTCACAATTTTACCTTGCCTACCCTGAAGTTACATAGTAAGAGTGTTACCAAAAGTATAGGCCAAAAAAAAAAAAGAATGTGAATTCCTAATCTGGGAAGGTGGTAGTGATAAAATTCTTTTATTTATGAGAGTGTCTCAAAGACTTATTCTTTGATGGTATTTATAACTTGATTTGATAATTATCCTCATTGAAATTAATTCTGAGACTAAAATGTAATGCAGTACTTTCTGCAAGAAGAAAGCCTTGACATATACAACTAACACAAAAAACCAAAACCAAACTCACTGCTGTCAAGTCAATCCCGACTCATAGTGAGTAACCCCTCCTTGGGTTTCCGAGATGGTATCTCTGTTGAAGTAGATTGCCCAATCTTCTTTCTGAGGAGTGGCTGGTGGGTTTGAACTGCCAGCCTTCTGGTTAGCAGTCAAATACCTTAGGCACTATGCCACCAGAGCTCCCACAACTAATACAGAAGGTTGTTATTCACTGCAGTCTTTAGACAAAGAATCAACACTAAACAACAGAGCAAACTGCTGAGTCTATGTGGAAAGAATCTTGCTAATACCAGCTACTGCAGGTTTAGAGCCCTAGCCTCTGGAAAGAGTCATCCACAGAGTACGACCAAGCCAAATTTTTGGTTTCTACTCTATGACTGACTTCCTTAATTGGATATCAAACAATCAAAAATTATTATTATTTTTTTTTTAGCGCTCTCTTGCTCCAATCAAGAATGTTACTTTCACTACAAGAAGACACTACACAATCTTTTATCCTAATCACACTCATGCCTCACTTATCAACATGGTTAGGTTCCAAAGACCAGGTCATCCTTAGTAGTAACCACAGACAGAAGGGAGGGGTAAAGGGGAAGGTTTCGTTTGTGGGGCATTGAGTTTATGCTAATGGTGGTGGAATATTGTGGAAAAGGAAATCAGTAATGGTGGCACAACATGAAAAATGTCATCAATGTCCCTGAGCTGTAAATGTGGAAGTTGTTACGATGATGAATATCTTGGTGTGGATGTTTTCACAACAATAAAAATTTTAAAAATAAAATAAAGACCAGGTCATCATGTGAAAATTAGTGTTATATGAAATAGAGAATGATTACATCAGATCACAAAATAGAGGGTGAGTAGATCATTAAATAACTGCCAAATTACATCATTACATAACTGCCAAGTTACAATACAAAACTGCCAAACCACTGAGAATTATGTTCCAGCCAAGTTGGTACATAATCTTAACCAACAAAGCCAGCATTACTCTCACCTTGTACCTTGGTGTTTGTTACTGCCAGATGTACGTCATTAATGCACAGAATAGTCTGTATTTTTTTTTTAACTACTGTCATATATGCAAAATGTCAGGTAACAAAACAGTAAGTGAAGAGTTGTTGTTGTTGTTTGCCGTCGAGTCGGCTTTGACTCATAGCAACCCCTCCCTGGGTTTCCGAGGCAGCATCACTACAGAAGTAGGATTGCCCAACCTTCCTTCCGAGAAGTGAAGAGTAGGTGTATAAAATATTTTTAAATATTTTAAATTTGCAATTTTCAGAACTTGTGGATCATTTCTTTTAAGCCACATTAGTTGTATGCATGTTTACATATGTATATGTGAATATTTCCAAGAGCAATTTCTACTTTTTTGGGGGGGGAGCCTGATCAGAGAAAAGGATGATTTCAGAACAGTACAATCTACCATATCTGCTCACAAGTAAATGACTGTTTTAAATAGCAAATGATAAATAGCATAAGGATACACAGACTATATCAGTGAGTGAAGTTCTACAGGAAATTCATGAACATATAAAGTAGCACTTCAAAAAGAAATGCTCTTGTGACATACATTTATTTTTAGCCTCCCAAACTCAGTCTCAGAATCCTCTCTCGCTCAGCCTTTCCCTTGTGCTCCAGTTTCAGTCCATTCCTAATGCTGTTGATTCTTCTTCTGCAATACTGTTCATTCCAACCTTTTGCTCATTACTTGTGTCAGAAATCATACCTTACACCTAATACGATTCTAACTGCTCTCCCTGCACCCCTTTTTTGTTGCTTTCCATACAATGCAGCCAGATTAACTAAGAATGCGTAATTAATTACGTCAGCTCCCTGGCTAAAACAACAACAAAAACACTAGCTCTCATCTGACCCTGGGCCTCCCCTCATCATATTTGTACTTGCTTATTTAATGTCACACCTGGACCAACAAGCAATATAATAAACGGAGTTTTACTTGGATCCACAAATTAACATCCAAGGAAGCAGCAGTCAAGAAATCAAATGATGTATTTATTGCATTTACTGGGGCAAATCTGCTGCAAAAGACCTCTTTAAAGTGTTAAAGAGCAAAGATGTCATTTTGATACTTTAATAGTAGTCAGTGGTAAAATTCACAATAAGGAACATCATGGGAAACAAGCTGGAGAAAAGATAATGAGTTCATTTCAGCTTGGAATATACTAAGCTTGAGAGGCCTGTGGGGCATTCAAGTGAAGCTGTTTAGTAGGCAGCTAGATCACAGGTCTGGGCTAGAAATACAGCATTCCCCTTTAACTCTTTTTTAAAGTTTCCTCAGCTACACAATCAGTCTGTCAACTTTCCCCAAAATATCCAGTGGGATTTTGAATGGAATTATATTAAATTTATAGACTTCAGGAGAATTAACTTCTTTATAATAGTGTATCTTCCCATAAAGAAATAAGTGTAGATTTCATTTATTCAAATCCTTTTATGTACTCAAGCAAAGGCATATAGGTATTGTACATTTCCCATTAAGTTTCCTTCTAGCTTTTAATAGCTTTCTTCCTTTTGTGACTAGGGTAATTTTTCTCATTTTATCACAGGGTACTACTAAAAAAGACAGTTCTTAGTTTTTCATTGTTCTTTGTATCTAGTCCCTTTATTAACTGTTATTAGTTGTTGTAATATTCATTCACTTTTCTGGTTTCTGTAGGTAGACAATCACAGCATCTGCAAGTAATGACAACACACATCTGTTGCTCTAATAGCATTTTTAAATTTCCTTTTCCTATGTTATTGCACTAGGAGCTCTGGTAGCTTAGTGCCTAAGGCACTTGACTGCTAACCAGAAGGCTGGTGGTTCAAACCCACCAGCTACTCCTTGGAAGGCCAAGGTTGGGCAATCTACTTCCATAGTGATACCGCCTCGGAAACCCAAGGAGGGGTCGCTATGAGTCAGGTCCAACTCAACGGCACATAACAACAACAGCAGCAACAACATGTTATTGCACTAGCTAGCATACCCAGAGTAGAGCTGACTGGAAAAGTTATGGTGCATATCATCAAGAACAGCTCAAACATTTCATCATTAAGTATGATCTTTCCTCTTGGTTACCAGCAAACATGTGTTTTTCATAAGGAAGTTTCTATTTTTTGTGTAACTTGAGTTTTTCTTAGAAACAAATGTTAAATATAAAAAAAAATGGATTTTGGTATATATATTTCTCATGTACTCTATTAATGGAATTAATTATATTAATAGATTTCCTAATTTGAACCGGAGTCCATGGGTAACACAAATGGTTAAGTGCTCAACTACTAGTCAAACTGCCGGTGACTGGAACCCACTCAGAGGCAGGTCAGCCGACAGGTCAGAGGCCTGAAAACCCTTGGGAGCAGGTCCACCCTGCACACACGGGGTCGTCACGAATTGGAACCGACTTTATGGCCACTAACAACAACACTGTTGAACCATCCTTGAATTTTTGGATTCAACTCTATTTGACCAAGATGTATCATGCTTTTTTATAGTAAAGGACCAGATAGTAAATATTTTAGATTTTGTAGGCTACACAGTCTCTGCTGCAACTATTCAATTCTGCCATTGTCCACAGACAATACTTAACAAATGAGCATGGCTATTCATTTATTCGAATTTCACATAGTTTTTTATGTGTTACTAAAAACTCTTCTTTTGAATTTTCAACCATTTAAACATGTAAAACTATTCTTAGCTTACAGGCCATAAAAAAACAGATGGCAAGCTGGATTTGGCCTATGGGCCATAGTCTGCCAGCCCTATTTCAGTACATTGCTACATCTGATTTGACATAATTTAATTTAGGAACTTTGGAACTATATTCATAAATGAGATGAAGTCACAGTTTTCTTAATGTACAATCCCTGTCAGATTCAAATATCAGTGTCATATTAGCTTCATAAAATGGACTAATTTACATGTAATAGTCTGTTTCCACATGACCAACAAACACCCCAGTTGAATCTCTACTACCATCTGACCTTTGGGACCCATTTTTCAACATGTAGTTTCACTGTTTTACATATACTATTTTTATTCTTTTCCTTCACGACTGAATACAGTTAACTAATTTAATTCCAACAAAAGTCCAACTAAGGCCAAAAATTGACTATTTCTAACAAACATGATTATCTATGTCCCAATTGCATTATGTTTAAGAAATTTATACGTTTTTTACAGTTAATTTCCTATTTACTACTTAATTAAAACAAACAAACAACTAACAGTAAATATATTACAATACTCCAATAATTGCAAAAACCTTCAATGAGCCAGTGTTCTTCAAAGAGCTACTGGGCTGTGAAATCGATTTAGAGATAATAACCAGGATTTTTTTTTTAAATAAAATAGAATAGAAAATATTGGTATATTCTGTTATAATAACTTTGAATATGGCTTAATGAAAATTTTGCTTCAGTTTATATATGTGTCTACTGGGTCACAACGTAAAATCGAATTTTCTGTGTGCCACAATCATAAAAGTTTCAGAAATGCTGGTATTGGCAATGGCAGAAAGACCATCAAAATGGTCTTTTGCCAGCTGACAAGTCAAAGTCTGAATTCAGCTAAGAAATGGTAATTAAACATTTAAAGTTCTTATGCATCATTAATTATCATTCTTTTGATTTTGAAATGTGTTATACAAAAATTGAATGTACAAAGTACCTGTAATTTAGAATTTTGGTTCTGAATTGTTAGTAATATTTTTATATGGTCCTTATTATACTTGGAGGAGCTCTGGTAGCATAGTGCCTAAGGCATTTGACTGCTAACCGGAAGGCTGGTGGTTCAAACCTACCAGCCACTCCTTGGAAGGAAGGTTGGGCAATCTACTTAAAGTGATACTGTATCAGAAACCCAAGGAAGGCTTGCTATGAGTCAGGTCCGACTCGATGGCAAGTAACAACAAGTATACTTGGAGCACTTACTGATGAAGATTAAAGACTGCAGTCTGCAGTATGGATTACACCTCAAGTTAAAGAAAACAAAAATCCTCACAACTGGACCAATAAGCAGCATCACGAAAGATGCAGAAAAGACTGAAGTTGTCAAAGACTTCATATTGCTTGGTTTTACAATCAACGCCAATGGAAGCAGCAGTCAAGATATCAATAGATGTACAGCACTGGGCAAATTTGTTGCAAAAGACCTCTTTCAAGTGCTGAAGAGCAAAGATTTCTCCTTGAAGACCAAGGTGTGCCTGACCCAAGCCATGGTATTTTCCGTCACCTCACATGCATGTGAAAACTGGACAATGAGTAAAGAAGACCAGAGAAGAGTTGATGCTTTTGAGCTGTGGTGTTAGAGAAGATTGCTGAAAGTACCGTGGACTGCTAAAAGAACTAACAAATCTGTCCTGAGAGAAGTGCAGCTGAAATGCTCCTTGGAAGTAAGAATGGCCAGACTTCATCTCACCTACTTCGGTCATGTTGTCAGAAGGGGCCATTCTCTAGAGAAAGATATCATGTTTGGTAAAGTAGAGGGTCAACGAAAGAGGGGAAGGCCCTCAATGAGATGGATTGACACAGTAGCTGCAGCTATGGGCTTGGGTATAGTAGGGATTGTGAAACTGGCACAGGACTGGGCAGTGGTTTGTTCTGCTGTGCATAGGGTCCCTATGAGTCAGAGATGATGCAACGACATCTAACAACAACATTATACTCCTTTAATGGCAACTGTGTTGAATCTAACAATCATATGAACAATACTTATTTAGTTTTACAGTTTTTTTTAAAGACCTTTTAATTGAAGTATAAAATATTTACACTAAAGTACACAGATATTAAGTGCATGCAGCTTGATGAATTTTTTAAAAATGGTATATTTGTTTATAGGCAAAATCAAGATACAGAACATTACTAACACCCCAGAAACCTTCCTGTCTCTCTTCTCAGTCATTAAACTCCCAAAATAGCCATATTTTAACTTTCATCACACAGATGAATGTTGTCTATTTTTGAACTTTACATAAATTTTATTCTTACATGTTTGCTTTTGTTCACTTATCTTTATATCTGAGATCCACCTATGTTGTTGCTTGTGACAGTCTCATTTTTTTCATTGCTACATAATATTCCACCCTTTGAAAATATAAGAAATGTAGTCATCCAATCTACTGTTGATGAAGAAATAGACTTTGACTATTACAGATAATGTTCTTAGGTGCTTGCATGCACACATTTCTAATGTGTATAGACTTAAGAATGGAGTTGCTGGATTACAGGGAATGATTACATTTAGACAGTGACAAATACCTTTCCAAAGTGGTTGTACAAATGTATATTCCTCCCAGCAATATATGAGAGTTCCAGTTGTTCCATATTCTCATCAACATTTAACTTGTTGGTATTTAAATGTTAGCCATTCTGATACGTATACAGTGGTAGACTTTTTAATTTAAAAGGTACAAAATCATGTTCTTATTATTTGGATCTATACTTAAAGAAACCCCCCCCACACACACACACTGGCATGAGCCAATTTCTGGAAATAAGTCAATCAATCAATCTATCTCACTGGTTTTATTTTTCTAGAAACCCTAAGACAATCTTAGAGAAAACTATTTTAAGTAAAACCCAAAATGTACCAATCATAATGAAAAAAGAGAAATAAAGTAAACTCAAGTAAGAATATAATTTCATCAAAAGATACCTTTAGGAGACAGAAAAAGGCCAGGTAAGATTGAGACAGTTATTTGTAACTCCTTCAAAGTCAGTAAGACAGACAAGCAAACCTACTTTTACAAAAATGGGCAAATAACTTCAACAGGTACTTCACAAGAGAGTATAACCAAATGTCCAGTAAGCTTATGAAAACACAGAGTTTTGGCCTGCATTTTCTTAACAACTGAAGATGCTGACCACCTTTTCAAATGTATGAATGCTGTAATTTAATGAACAATTTTAACTACTATTTATTTTTCTTAATTTTCCTTTTTTTATTCTTTTTAAAATTTTGAGATTTAGTTTACTTACTATGAAATTCATTAATTAAAACTATAAAATCCAGAGGTTTTTAGTATATTCAGAGCTATGCAAACATCATAATTCCAGAATATTTTCATCAGTGCAAAAATAAACACTATACCCATTAACAGTAACTCCCCATTTCTCCCTCTCTCCAACCCCTGGCAATCCTTATTCTCTTTCTCCATGGATTTGTCTATTCTGGACACTTCATATAAATGGGATTGTACAATATGTAATCTTCTGTGGCTGGGTTCTTTCTACTTTTTGGCTATTATGAATAATGCTACTATGAATTTTCATTTGCAAGTTTTTGTGTCAATGTACATTTCCAATTCTCTTGGATGTATATCTAGGAATGGAATTGATGGGTCATTTGACAATGATGGGTTCAGCACAGTAATGACTGTGAGGATGGTTTAGGACTCTCTTGTACACAGGGTCGCTACCAGCAGGAATCACCTAACAACAACTACGTGGTAACTCAATGTGTATTTAACTTTTTAAGGAAACGCTAGATTGTTTTCCTCAGTGGTAATACATGAGAGTTTCAATTTCTCCGTAACCTTACCAACACTTGCTATAATCTGTGAATCAGTGAAGATAATCATGAGATAGTGAGATAAATCATGAGGGTTTTTTCCATTTTATTCTTTTTTTTTAAAATTATACTAGTAAAATAGATATAACAAAAATTTGCCATTTTAACATTTTTAAGTGTACAACTCAATGACACATTAATTATAATCACCATGGTGTGAAGCCATCACCATTATCCATTTTCAAGTTTTTCGTCACTCTAAAGAGAAATGCAATATCCCTTAAGTAATAACTGTTTCTCTTGCTCCAATCCCTGGAAACTACTAATTAACTTCTGTCTCTATGCATTTGCCTATTCCAGATATTTAATATATGTGAAATCATACAATACTTGTTCTTTAGTCACTGAATTATTTCACTCAGTATAATGTTTTCAAGGTTCATTCATGTTGCATCATGAACATATCAAAACTTAGTTTCTATTCATGGCTGAATAATATTTCATTGTACAGAAATACTAAGGAGCCCTAGGGGCACAATGGTTAAGCATTCAACTACTAACTGAATGGAAAGTTTTAGGGGACAGTGAGAGGAAGTTCAAACCTACCAATGGCTCCACCAGACAGTTCCCATAAAGATTACAGCCTAGGAATCCCTAGGGGCAGTGTTCTACTCTATCCTAAAGGGTCACTGTAAGATAGAATCAACTTGATGGTACAAAAAACAGCAACATGGAAATACCACATTTTGTTTATTCATTCATCTATTGATAAACATTTGGTTATTTCCACCTTTAGGCTACTATAAGTAACACTGCAATGAACACTGGTGTAAACATAGGTGTCTGAGTCCCTGTTTTCAAGTATTTTTAGATATCATATACCTGGGAGCAGAATTGCTAGATCACATGGTAGGTAACTCTACACTTAACTTTCTGAGGAACTGTTGAACTGTTTACCACAGCCCTGAACCATTTTACATTCCCACTAGCAATTTAAGAGGTTTTAAGTTTCTCCAGATCCTCACCACCACTTGTTATTTTGTTTTTCTGATAACAGCCATTCTAGTGCGGTATGAAGTGGTATCTCATAGTGGTTTTGATTTGCGTTATACTAACAACTAATAACTTTGAGCATCTTTTCATGTGCTTATATTGGCCATTTGTGTTACTTACAAATTTTTGAGAAATATCTGCTCAATTCCTTTGCCTATCTCTCTTTCAGTGAGAATATACACAGAAAAACATACACTCATTCAACAGTTTCTATATGCACAAATCAGTGACACTGGTTACATGTGTGATGTTGTATCATCATTCCTGTTCTTTCCATATTATTTCACCAGCATTAACTTCCACTCACTGTCCCCTAAAACTTTTCATCTATCCTTTGGAGTTACTGTTAATCAATTTGAGCTCATATAGAAATTAATTGTTTTTTTCTTTTTAACTTTTATTGTTATTTGGGTGAGAGTTTACAGAGTAAACTGGTTTTCCATTCAACAATTCACACACATTTTGTTGTGTGACTTTGATTGTAATCCCCACATTGTAAGAGCACTCTTCCCATTTCCTCCATATTTACGATTTCCATTCATCTTTCTTTCCTACCCCTGCCTGCCTTGTGAACTTTGTTTCTCTCAAAGATGGTTGATTGTTTTAAGGAGTGCATATCTCCCTGGGGTTATTGTTCACCTCATAGGCCTATCTACTGTTTGGCTGAAAGCTGAGCATGGGGGTGAGTTCAGTTCCAGGCTTGAAGGCTATCTAAAGGACATAGTCTAGGGTGCTCCACCAGTCTCTATCAGACCAGTAAGCATGGCCATTTTTATGGTTTTTAGTTTCTCCCACTCTATTCAGGACCTCCAACTGTGATCCCTTTCAGAGCAGTCAGAAGTAGTAATCTTGGGCACCATCTAGTTCTTTATGTTAAAACACTCTTATTTCATTATTACACTTATTCACCAAACACAGTGCAATATATTTGGAGGTTCCTCTAGCTCAGTGGGTCTAGTAAGTCTGAATTCCGTAAGAATTTAAAATTCCATTCCACATTTCTCCTTGTGTCTTTGATCTTCTCCACTCTTTTTTGCTCTGGACAGGGATAGACCAATAGCTGCACCTTAGTTGGCCACTCACAAGCTTTTAAGACCCCAGTCACCACTCACCAAAGTAGGATATAGAACATTATCTTTGTGGACTTAATATAGATAATTCTTAAAACAGGTGCAATGTTCAGGCAAATATTCTTTACTAATTGAGCTAATTAGACGCTCTAGTGACGCAGTGGTTAAGGCACTCGGCTGCGATCCAAAAAGTCAGTGACTCGAACCTACCAGCCACTCCAAGGGAGAAAGATGAGGCAGCCAGCTCCCGTGAAGATTTACAGCCTTGGAAATCCCATGGGCACTTCTACTCTGTCCTATAGGGTGATTGTTGTTGTTGTTATGTACCGTCGAGTCGGACCCGACTCATAGCCATCCCTCCTTGAGTTTCCAAGGCAGTATCATTACGGAAGTAGATTGCCCAACCTTCACTACACTACCAGAGCTCCTACAGGGTGGTTATGAGGCGGAATTGACTCGATGGCAGTGGGGTGGGGTAACCGAGCTAAACTATTGTTTGGTTTAAAGATGACTTCAGGGGATATTTTAGGTTCAAAGTTTAAAGATTATCTCAGTGTTTTGAGCAGGTGGTGATGAATGATTACTTCACTTAAAATTTGTGTCTTTCCACAACGTCAGGTTTACTAATACATACGATAACAACAAAACAAGGTGGCTGCCTCCAGACAAGAAGGACTTATGCAAGCAGAGTAGATAAACAAGAGTTAGTACTTATCAGCCGAGGTCAGGGAGGCGCTTGTGCACAATCGCAATGTGTGCAATGTGTGCAGCTCTTGTGATGAGGTCTGTAGTGAAGCCTGCTTCAACTTGATGGTGGCAATATTAGTGTTTCTCTATTAGACTCACTGGAGGAGTTAGGGAGTAGTGCCACACAGGGAGTGTATGGGCTTAGACTGCAAGCGAGGGCTTCTCCGGCGCCAGGCGTCCTACTTTGCCTCGAGACACTACCTAGACTAAAGAGACCCAGTTGGGCTGGTGCAGGATTACCCCGGACAAGCTGCC
Organism: Orycteropus afer afer; assembly: GCF_000298275.1. NCBI lineage: Eukaryota > Metazoa > Chordata > Mammalia > Tubulidentata > Orycteropodidae > Orycteropus > Orycteropus afer. Next base: position 4,290,029 of record NW_006921752.1, read on the forward strand.
ACTGGCCTCAATTCCCTGCACTGGAGTTTCCCAGAACGTGCCCACTGGCCTCTGACAGCTGGTACCTTAACCTCACCGACATCCTGGGTGCTCCGAACAGATTAAGTACCACACCGCAAACGTGTAGGTTTAGAGTGGTCTTGAGATAGCAAGGGACAATGTAGCCTTAGCCACTCTACTGAGGGAGTCAGACTCGCGTTCGTGAATGGCTCTGGTATTGCTCAGAGCAATGAACTAACATTGTTTTGATCCTTATGTACTCCAAAATCAGCATTTTCCCATCCTGTCTTTCCATATCAGACTTGTGCTGTCTTTTATGATTGTTAGTTTGTCCATATCCTTGGTTACTTCTGTCACACCCTTATCACCACACTTGTTTAAACGTTTGTTCACTACAATCCATATTTCTTGTTTATGTTAAAACACTCTTATTTCATTATTACACTTATTCACCAAACACAGTGCAATATATTTGGAGGTTCCTCTAGCTCAGTGGGTCTAGTAAGTCTGAATTCCGTAAGAATTTAAAATTCCATTCCACATTTCTCCCTGTTTTATTAAGGATCTATCTACTGAGTCCTCGATCAACATGTTCAGTAATAGTGACCAGGAACCATCCAGTTCTTTTGGTCTCATGCCTTTAACTATTTTTCATGGGGTTGTCTTTTTATTGTTGCATTGCAGGAATTTTTTAAAATACAGTCTGGATATTAAACCTTTAGGAGATACGCAATTACCAAATATTTTATCTCATTCTGTAGGTTGACTCTCCACTTCCTTGAAAAAGTCCTTTTTTCTATCAATACTGTGTATTGCATTAATTGATTTTCATATTTTCATGTGTTGAATCAATCTTGCATTCCTAGGATAAATCCAGCTTGGTCAGGGTGCATAATGCCACTTATAGGCTGCTTGATTTGTTTTTTGAGGATTTTTGTTGTGGATATTTAAACCAATATTCATTAGGGATATTGGTCTTTTTTCTTTTTCTTTTTTTCCTCCTGTAATGTCTTTGTCTGGTTTGGTGCCAGGGCAATATTGGCCTCTTCAATTTTGGGGGAGAATTTGAGAAAGATTGGTGGATTGGTGTTAATATTTTACCTGTTTGATAGAATTCACCAGTGAAGACATTTGGTCCTGTGCTTTTATTTTGGGGCAGGTTTTTTTTTTTTTTTTTTTTTTTAATTGTGATTTGGGTAAAAATTTACAGAGCAAATTCCCTTTCCATACAGCAGTTCACATACACTTTGTCTCCTGACATTGACCACAATTCACCACAATGCAACAGCTCCCCTCCCACTTCCTCCCAATAGTTACCTCTTCCCTGTGTCCGTCCCTCTATGCATCCCTGTCCCCTGAACTGTGTCCCTGTGCATAAGCAGCCCTTCTTTCTCCCATGATTGTTCTCTCCAAGGAGTGTATTTACCTCAGGTAAACGTTCAACTCCAGTGCCTGTCTTTTGTTTGGCTGGAAGCCACAGGTGTGGGTTCAATTCTAGACCTGCAAGGCAGCTAGGGACCATAGTCTCAGTGGTTCCCCCAGGCTCTATCACACCAGCAAATCTGGTCCCTATTTTGAGGCAGTTTTAAATTACTGATTCAATTGCTTATTATAGGTTTGTTCAGATTTCTATTTCTTTCTTTTTTTTAAATTGTGACTTGGGTGAATGTTTGCAGAGCATATTCATTTTCCATACAACAGTTCATACACATTTTGTTTCATGGCATTGATTGCGATCTGCACAATGCAATAGTTTCTTCCCACTCTCTTCCTGTGGTGACTTTTCCGCTGTGTCCTTCTTTGCTATGCATTTCTGCCCTCTGAGCCAGCTCCTGTGCAAATATTGTCCTTCTGACCTCCCATGATTGCTCACTCTAAGGAGTGCATCTACCTGGTGTAAACATTCACCTTATTAATCCGTCTATCGTTTGGCTGGAAGCCACAAAAGTTCAATTCCAGGTCCAAGGGTGACTAGGGGCTATAATCTCAGGGGTTTCACCAGTCTCTATCAGACCAGTAAGTCTAGTCCTTTTTACAATTTTGAGTTTTGTTCCATATTTTTATCCCACTCTATCCAGGATCTCCTATTTTGATCCCCTTTTGAGTGGCTGACAGTGGTAGCCAGGCACTATCTAGTTCTTTTAACCTCATGGTCAAGTAGTCTGAGGTTTGCAAGGTCCACTAGTCCCTTGGACTAATTGATTCCATGTATCTTTGGTTGTCTTCATTCTTTTTTGTTCTGGATGAGAAAAGACCAATTGTTGCATTTTAGATGGCCACCTGCAAGCTTTTAAGATCCTAGTCGCTACTCACCAAAGTAGGATACGCAACGCTTTTGCATAGTATGTTATGCCGATTGATCTTGATGTCCCCCGCAACCATGGTTCCAAGCCCATGGGCCCAGTAATCATTCCTTCAAGGTGTTTGACTGTGGCTAAGAAGTTATCACCATTTTGCCCCATTAGCTCTATTATATATATGGACATTGTTATAGCATATACAAATACGCATGTGGAAATCAGATTTTCTATTTCTTCTTGAGTCAGTTTTTTCAGTTTTTGTGTTTCTAAGAATCTGTCCATTTCATCTAGGTCAGCTAATTTGTTGGTGTACGACTCAATACTATTTTGTTACAATCTTTTTTATTTCTGTAAACTCTGTAGTAATGTCCCCGTATCAGTTCTGATTTTAAGAATTTGAATTTTCTTTTTTTCCTTTGTAAGTTGGGCTAATGGTTTGTTAATTCTGTTGATCTATTCAAAGAATCAACTTTTAGCTTTATCTACTTTTCCTGATTCTTTTCACTCTCATTCATTTTGGTTAGAGTACATCCTAAGCTGAATTTTCCAGAAAGGCTATATGAATAATATACTTTCTGAGTCATCCAAAAATGTCTTTCTTTTACTCTTGTACCTAAATGATTTTTTTCCCTAAGAATAAAATTCCAATGTCACAATCCTATACTCTCAGAATTCTATGAAGTTCCATTACCTTCTCACACTCAAAATTGTTGATGAAAAATGTAATACTTATCTGATTCTTATTCCTTTAAACTTAACTTTTTTGGTTGTTGTTGTTAAGTAATAAGAAGCTGAAAGTTGAAGGTGTTAGCTGTCTAACTATCTGAGGAAGAGTTTTCTGAGGAGAACCAAAAACCAAACCAAACGCAACTGCCATCAAGTTGAATCCGACTCATAGCTACCCCTCCTTGGGTTTCCCAGATGGTATCTCTACAGAAGTAGATTGCCCAATTTTCCTTCTAAGGAATGGCTGGGGGGTTTGAACTGCTTTCTGGTTAGCAGTCAAATGCCTTAGGCACTACGCTACCAGAGAAGAGAGAACAGGCATTATGAAGTCTTAAGGTGGCAACATACCTTACTAGTTCAAGAAAAAGCAAGGAACTCAATGTGGCTAGAGAAGAATGAGTAAGTTGGAGAATAGGAAACAAGAAGAGATCATGGGAGTCTTAAAAGGCCAACGTAAGGACCTGACCTTTATTCTATAGGTAGTGAAGATGGCCTGTTTTTGTTTTATGGATGAAATAATATCCTCTCAAACCATACTGAGAATACTAATGAAAAATTTAAAAAGTTATCTCCTGTTTTCCTGCATTAGCTGTTTCAGTAGAGATGAGATGAGGGATTTGTTTTGACTGCTCAGCTCCATTCTCCACTTCTAAGCTGCTAATTCTCTTCATGTAATTGGTAATTTTTTTGTCTGCTTATACTTACAAATAAAGATTTCGCTAAGTCAACATATGTGTGGCCATTAAAGTCCAGAAGAAGGCCTTGTCCCAAGCATAATGAATGGATGGGGAAGTCTGGGAACAGACAAGTAAGTAAATGGTCCATCTTGAAGGAAGCAATTCACCTTAATTTTTATTATAGAATTACAGGGGTCAGAATGGAGAGTTCTACTTTAAACCTTAGAGTTCTATACCCTAATGATCATACTCTTCATATGAATCAATAATATTTTAATAATCAGGAGAAGTATAGGGTCAACTGTAGATCTACAAAGACTGAATTCAATTCTGTATTTCACTCCACCCGTCCCACTAGTAAAGACAAAAGGTCAGTATTGTAAAGGGTGAACTAAAATTACAGATCACTATCAGTTATCAGTTAAAACTGTATAATCTCAGTTTTCTTGAGTCCTTGACTAAAGTCAGAGGAAATCATTTAAAATATTCCTTATGATTAAAATATCTTCATGAATGAAAAATACTGAGTGCTTATCAATCTGTTACCTTTTCTACATCTTCTTAAATTTTCCAAGTAATACATTTATGGGGGGAAAAAAGCCTCAGGTAAGTTTATTATTATTTGACACAAACAGCTTTAGAAGGGGGGAAGTAGATTAGGTCTTTTATAAGCCTAAAGCGCATGTAACTGAAAATGTTCCAATAGAACAATTTAACCTTCTAAGTCTTTTTTGTGCTGGCTTTGGAGTATGAACTATGCCAGACAGAGTAGGGTTACTAGATGTGGTTTCCTCTGAATAACCTCTAGCAGTGATCCCCAGTGACTCTTCACTCTACTCTTGTATTTTAGTGGGTAGAACATAATACAAGTCACATAGATAATGGGATTTCATTAATCACAATGGCCCCACCTTAGAGGAGAACGAATCAAGGATGGTAGCAGCGTGGGATGGTGGTGGATAGTAATACTTGCACTATATAGTGATGATACTACTGGTAGTTATAAATAAGAAATATATTATTCAGATGAAAACATTTTCTAGGGATTCTTTAATCTCCAAATAATTTAGCAACCTAATTTTAAGTAGAGGAGACAATGTTTGAATAAAGAATCAGAAAAAACTCCATTGCCATACAGTCAATTCTACACATAGTGATCCCATAGGACAGAATATAACTAACTGCACAATATAGGGTTTTCAAGGCAGTAACTTTTTACAGGAGCAGACTGCCTCATCTTTCTTCCACAGAGTGGCTGGTGGGTTCAAACCACTGATCTTCTGTTTAGCAGCCCAATGCTTTAACACCAGAGCTCCCTGTATGAATAGTAACTTTTTGAAAAAAGGGAGAAGAGGTATCTTAAGGCTCCACAGTCCATCCTATAATCTAAGATTACTTTGAGAGTAAAATAGTTAGACCATTCTTTATTGTGGTATATTAGAAAACTAGGGTTTAGCAACTAATACAATGGAACCTAGTACATTGAAAATAAAAGTATGTGCTATAGGTCTGTGTGAAGAGGTGGAGATGCTATCCAGGTCCTGCTAGTAAAAAACTTGTCCTCAAGATCCAATCCCAAAGCATCATATATGAAATTCATATTGCGATGGGGAGTGGAAGATTCTGTGTATGTTCATGTGCAGACACCACTGCAATTTGCTTCTCTCTCATGAATTGCTTATTTAAATGGCAAAAGCCCAGGAATAGCTTCCCTTTCCTCTTTGGTTAAGCATTCATCTGTTCACCCTTAGAACTATACTGATAGTTCAGAGTAGGATACCTCCCCCCCAACACACACATACAATTACAGTTCTCCACCTAACCAGAGTATATGGATTTCTCAGACTGACCCCATCCTTCGTCAGTGCACTAGTTTTGAGCATGCCTGTACAGTAAATAGGTCGCCCCCACCGACTTTTCACAGTGAAAATAATACCAGCATTAGATACATGTACCTGTATCTCTCTCCTTTTTAAAACATGTAGAAAATTCCAACCTCCTATCCCTCCTCCCTTCTACACATCCCCTCCTCTTCCACAACCTCACTACAACAGTTTCAGACACAGAAGCAGAAATGGTCATATTGGTTAAAAATCAACTTCCTCAACACATACAAACAAATGCTTTTTAGAACACACAATATGCCACTAGAAAAGAAAAAAAAAAGTCAGGGGGATAGAAAAGGCAAGACTTTTAACAAATGAGGTTTCAGAAATGTTTAGGATGTAGAAGGAAATTAGTCAATAATGATTCGGGTGCTATGGTTCTTTCTCTGGGGCAATAATTTTTTTTGGGGGGTGTACACTGCTAAACCAAAACTTGATTATTTTTTAGTTATCCAGGGCTACTTTATCTTGGGAATATTAACCAGAGGGTTAATCTGAGAGTTAGAAGCCTCTTCACCTGGTTTCAATTATAAAGCAGCCGAGATCACCTGCTTTCTTTCTTAGTGAAGTATACTGCCAGAGTTCCAAAGGTACAGGTTGTACCCAATTTGTTGCTTTTTAAGCATACCTAATACATGAAGACCCAGATTTAAAATAAATTAGGAATCATTTTATTTTGTAAAATTTCAAAGATACAGAAAAGTTCAATGACTAGTACGATAAGACCTTTGATAAACCAAATACCTAAATTCAACAATTGATAAAATTGCATTATTTGTTTCATATATCCTTCTCCTCTAAACCATCCTTTGTTCCTCACAAACCATCGGAAAGTAAATTGTAGACAACATGACAGTAAATGCTGAAATGCTTCAACAGTAGTATTTCTTTTACAGAAGACTTTTGCACCTTAAAGATATATCCCAGAATTCTTTAAAAGTATATGTAAACTATGAGACCCCTATGAAGAGGGCTCATATCTTATTTATTTTAATCCTGTGCTTAGTTGTTGTTGGGTGACATCAGACTGATTCTAACTCATAGAGACCCCATATGACAGAGCAGAGCTACCCCACAGGACGCTCTTGGCTATAATCTTTACAGAAGCAGCTCTGGTGGCCCAGTGATTAAGGCTTTCAGCTGCTAACCAAATGCTGGAGGTTTGAACCCACCAGCCACTCCATGGGAGAAAGATGAGGCAGTCTGTGTCCATAAAGATATTCACCTTTGAAACCCTATAGGGCAGTTCTACTCTGTCCCACAGGGTCACTGTGAGTTGGAAATGACTCCATGGCAGTGGGTTAGGTTTTTGGTTTCATCTTCACAGAAGATTGCCAGGTCTTTCTCCAGTGGAACCACATAGTAGGTTTGAATAAATGTCTGTTTCATTACTAAAAATGGCTAGTTCCCTACTATATTTAATGTAATCTGGGATCTACAGAACAAACTCTGGAACACAACTGTTGTCTAAAGGGGGATAAACCACTCCTCAGAATCACCAGTTTGATAATAATTCTCATTATTTTTCAAGGTTCCAGGCAACTTAACAAACTACACTATATCATCTGGCAAAAGCAAGCACTCCCTGGCCTGTGAGAGCCATGTGATTACCCAACTATATTCCTCAACAGGATATATTCCAGATTTGCAGGGATTCTTGAACCAAACTTTTAGATCACTGGACAGATCTCTGACTATCTGAAAGTGGGTGCCAACAACGATATCTCCATGGGGAGCACTGCTTTCCGAAAGTTTGCTTCATGCCACTATGCTTTCACCGATGACTTCCATTAATCCAACTGTGCCTCGGTATCTGTAGGGGACTGGCTGCAATACCATTGTAGGTATTAAAATCTGCAGATGCTCAAGTCTCTTGTATATAATAACATAGTACAGTTGACCCTTGAAAAACATGGGTTTGAATTGCAGTGGTCCACTTATACTGGATTTTTTGTCAAGACTTGGTACTACATAGAAACATTTTTAGACAAATGAAAATGCAAAACAGTCAGACCTAAATTACAATGTATTTCCATAAGATTATATACACCGTACTCCAACAAATTTGAAAATCTGGAAGAAATGGACAGTTTTCTAGAAGCACACCATTTATCTAAACTAACACAGACTGATGTGGAAAAGTTGAACAGGCCCATCACAAAAGAAGAAATTGAACAGGTCATCAAAAAATTACCAACCAAAAAAAGTCCTGGCCATGACGGTTTCACCGGAGAATTCTACAAAACATTCAGAGAAGAATTGATACAATCCTACTCAAACTATTCCAAAACATAGAAAAGGATGGAATCCCCCCTAACTCATTTTATGAAGCAAGCATAAC
>NW_006921752.1:4302729-4318443 GCF_000298275.1 Orycteropus afer afer
GAACCCCCAGATATGAAGGGCCAACTGTACCTGTTTTGGTTAACTGAAAAAAATCTGAACAGGATTTTCTCTTTCACCAAAAAAAAAAAAAAAAAGCAAAACTAGTGTCCAGCATTTGTTTTGCAGCGAGCCTTTAAAGAGGCAACGCACACCCAGAGCAGCAAGAGTACTGGAGCCAAGCTCCCTTTCCTGGGAACTACATTCAGCATCTCAGCATCCAGCCCTCACACCTCTGAACTGTGTCTCTGAATACTATATGAGTGTTAGTTTAGATTGTATGTGTTGTTTAGTATGATTTGCTAAGGTTATTTTTTGGGTCTGGGAATGCTCAAGAAATATTCCCATATAAATGAATGGTAACTGCTTCTTGGCTTTACATCACCTCGGCTTATGAAAAGTTTCATAGGAACACTCTACTTTAGGATAGTGAGGAAAATCTCCAGAGATTTTCAAAACGCTCAAGAAGATCCCAGAAGAGGCCATATTAATTTGAGTGATCAGTGCAATTCCAGGAGGGTCCTTCACCTCTTGAGTTAGCCTAAGCTAAGATACAGGACAGGCCATGGACACATTACAAGTGGACTGAAAGTCACTGAGTTGTTTTTGCAAACCTTGGCACACTGAAGAAAAAGACTGTTGCAATGTTTATTTCTCCTGAACAAGTAATCTGAAATCTCTCAATGTTACCTGTGCTCACCTGTTGTTGTTATGTGCCGTCAAGTCAGAACTGACTCATAGAGACCCTCCTGCTTGAGTTTCCGAGGCAGTATCACTACAGAAGTAGATTGCTGAACCTTCCTTCCGAGGAGTGGTTGGGGTGGGGTTAAACCATCAACCTTCTGGTTAGCAGTCAAGTGCCTTAGGCACTACACTACCAGAGCTCTCAATGTTCACCTAGAAACCTGGTAATCTAGATCTCCAGAAGATCTCTCTTTTCTAGTACCTTCTACTATTCTAACCCTCCCTTTCTCTCATTCCACTATCCTACAACTCCTTTCCATAAAAGATATTTAAAATTTTAATTTCATGAGAATAAAAGAAATTATATTCATGCTTAAAATGCCCTTTGGGTCTCTTAGATGTAAGGAACTCAATCAATATAAAGTACACTTTAAATAATCACTGAGCTGATTTAAACAATGAGAGAGTAAGATTCACAATCTAACAATGAGCCCATCCTATCCAAAGACCTCTTTCAAAAGTTATCATACCCAAACAGAAAAACAAAACAAATTTATGCTGCTGTGGAATTATTCTGAGATACCCTGCATCTAAAGACACAGGCTACTGGTGCTTACTTCACAGCATCACCTTTATCACTCACCTACACATGAAAGGTTTTCTCCAATTAATCCTACCCAGTTAACATGCTACATACTACACCTAGAAAAACAACCAGAAAGGCAAACAGATCCCCGTATAAGCTATTAATATCTGCAGTGTTCTTTCCTTCCATTGGCCTAGTGAAGCCTTGGCCCCTGAAGTGATAAAGATGCACTCTGCCAAACTCTTCCCCATCTCTGAGGCAGTATTAACACATTAGGAAGTGCCAAAAGGGCCATTAAAAAAAAAAAAAAAAAAAAAACTGACCCACTTTTAGAAGTCAGCTGCTTCTTCCTTGTGGTGAATTATGAATATTTAAATCAGGCAGCTAAGTCAAGGAGCAAACATTCCATCCTGAATGCAGTGTGTGCATCTCTGGCTCAAGGCTGAAAGGGTCTCACTGCCATACACCAACACGGAAATGAATGCTCACCTAGGACTCCAGAAAGGCAGGTCTTCTAATCATTTTATTGCCTTTCAAACTTGAAGTTTGGTTGTTAGGACAGAAAACAGTGAAAGACAGATCATAGCAACTGCTTTAAATTATATACTTAATGATTTTTATCAGGCATAATATAATTTAATTTGTAGTAAGTCAAGCAAATTCAGGCAAGGTTAGGTTAGGTTTTTGGTTAATAGCACTCAGTATGTTTTCACCTTCATCACACCACTAGTGAAGCATTAGAGAAGCACTACATCTGAGAAGATGGTAAACCGTCATTATAAAATTGACCAGACTCAGGCTTCAATCTTAGTTAGCCCTACTGGGTGAATGAGATGAATAATAGCAACTATCAGTGTAACACAGGATACAGGGAAAAAACTGGAAAGGAAATCAAACCACTATTCAAATGCCTATCTACAATAAAGCTATAAGTACCTTTTGGCTTCATCAAGAATATATTACTAAAGCAAAAATGTACCTTAAGTAGAAAAATAAACATTAGAAAATTCTTATTAAGTTCAAACATGTAACTTGAAATTTCCAGGTCACTTATTCTTCCTCAAATCTCTAATTACAAGTTACAACAAAAACTCCCAATCTTTACACTGCCAGGTGCCCCTGGACTCCCACCTTGCTTTTCCCCCTCACTGCTCTCAGTGGGGTCTCATATTTTATCTTCCAAACAAATAGCATTTCTAAGTAACAGTCCACGAGACCTTATCATAGGTAACTGTAGGACTTCTCTTATTCCTTCAGGGGACCTCAGATTAGGAAGCAATGCTGGAATTCCATATTGCTTCTGCAATAGCGATCCAAACTCTTCTTAAATATTAAACCTGTCCTTTTACTCGTTCTTGTTAAGTGTTGCTGAGTTGGTTCCACCTTGTAGTGACCCTACGTATAACAGAACGCAACGCAGCCAGGTCGTGCACCATTCTCACAATCGTTGCTATGATTGAGCCCATTGTTGCAACCACTGTGTGAATCCATCTTCTTTTTCGTCGACCCTCTACTTTACCAAGTATGATGTCATTCTCCAGGGACTGGTCCCTCCTGGTAACACGGCCAAAGTAAGTGAGCAGTCTCACCAGTAATACTCTCATTTATAAGCAAAACTGCCAAGATCTCACAATTAGAAATCAAAATGCCTTTTCTGAAAAAACACCTTGCTCTCTTAAATAATTTGACTTCCTTCTACAAGAGAACTGATTTAGTTTCCTGAAAACATTATTTCATCAAAACAGAGAGACACAGCAAACAGGCCAATGAGACCTATTTACTCCAAACACAAACTCATTCCATCCTTTAAATCCTAAAGCATTCCATTCAAAAGACAGGTACTGATCAAAGCTCTCTAAAGGAGGTCCAGTTCTAGGCAGAAGGCAGTACAGGCATTCAAAGCCTCCAGTACCTGGCCCCGTCATAATTACTCACCTTGACACCTGTTTTTAATTTTACATTAGTTTCCCAACACTTTCTAATGAAAAAATTTGAACACACATCGAAGTCCTTGTCTATAGATCACATTCACTCCTCTATCCCTGCCTGCGACAGCCCGTAACAACAACAACAACATCATCCCTGCCTTGGCTCGTATGGCTCCCCTGACTTAGAAGGCCTTCGTCCTTCTGCCATCTCAATCCAAGTCCCACCTGGGTCCCCACACCTTTCCTGGCCCCTCTCCCTCGTGACCTATTCCACATGCTCACTCTTTATAGGCAGTACCCAATTCTGCTTTCTGTGTTTCTTTCTCTCTCCTATTAAAAACCATAAGCATTAGCACATATCATTGTACTAGGTACTAGCACAAAAGAGGGTTGAAAAGCACTTCTGGGCTGATGAATTTTATATAAAAATACATCATTGAAACTTGCTGAGGGGCACTGGGATAGGCGAAGAAGGAGCAGAGAGGCTGCCTGATTCAGGTCCTGCTATGTTTTTAAGACTCCATTATTCCCCAGACAAACTACTTTTACCCTAGCAGGGAAATGGAAACAAAACTATAGAGAGGTTCCTAAGTAAGCTTTTTATGTCTTAGTACACAAAATCATGAGAAAAAACCAAAGTACTACAAAGTGTCTAAAATATGAATGGTCAGAAATCAGGCCCATTTAAATGAAAAAGGGCAGGAGCCTAACTTAGAAAGAAATCAGGATTCCATCTATTCTCCAAACCCGCAGGTTACTAGACTTGTGGAAAGTCACACTCTGGCCTTCTGTGATTACCTTAACCCTTTCATGCTGCAATGAGGACATAACAGCCAGATGCCTTAGGAAATCTCTGGTCACAGTTAGGTTCTCGGGATGTGGTCACCAGAGAAATGAGGAGAAACTCCTTTTTGGGTCTGACCCAGTGGCTGACAAGTATACCTCTGGCTCTATTTTCTTGCTTACAGAGATAAAGTACCATATTAAAACTCAATACATTTTGGGAAGGAAAGATAAAAACACAAAAAGGACCTGTCTTATCTTCAGAAACGCATTTCTCAGCTTTGTGAGTTCTGGCATTCAGCCAGCCATATTACCAGGCGTATTTAAAGCTGAAGGCTTTACCCCAATCTCGTATTTTGCTATTTTCAGGGTTTGTTTTATGAGCGTGCCTGAGCTTGTGGACATATGCTTCACTAAATTCACACACATGAGTGAACAGAGGCAGCAGAAATCCAAGTCCACAGCAGGAGGTTTAACTAACTATACACGGGACTGTGCCAATAGCACTAGGGCCATCTCCCTATGGGACAGCACACCAACAAGGCACATATGCAAGGGAAATCCAATTCTGGGGGAAAAAAATGTTTGTTTCCTCATAAAAGATGATGAAAAACGGCAAAAGAGAAACCTAAGAAAAGCAAAACCTCAAAAAACCTTGCCAGGTCAGGTTTGCCAAGAAACCAGAGCTTCTCTTAACCAAGAAAAGAGAACAGCCAGACTTCCTCACAGTCCCCAGTGGTTGGTCAGGCTTCACTCTGCTTTAGAGTGTGTTATTCGAAGTTGCTCTAAGGTAATCTCAGAGGTTTTTCCATCCACAGATACTAATTATCTTACATGCCATTCCCTTCATATATATTCTCTGTCAAAGGGTAGGTTATGGGATAAGCATAAAACTAAAATAATATTAAATAATGATGGCAGTGGTGAAGATCTAGGTTGTAACCCAGATGGTAAAAGACCTTTCTACATGTAAACATGTTGTAAAACTCAACGACTTGGAAGGAAGTCTGCCTTCACTCTATGAAGAGTGTCTGGATAAGTGAGTAGTTTTGAAAGACTCATCAAGGATTTCTCCTGTCTACACAGCAGGACACGCAGTTGGCACTGTTCCCTACAGTGGATGTTTTAAATAAAAAATATACATTGAGGAGCTTGAATTGTTTTCTAGTCTAAATGAAGGCTCACACATGCAGGTCAAAATTAACAGCTTTATCCTCAATAAAGTTTACGCTAACCTAAAGCGATTCTAGAGAGCTATTCAGGATTTTTTTTTTTTTTTTTTTTTCCCGTGTTTAGCAAGTGACAAACTCACAGAGAATAAATGTAATTGACCAAATAAATATCACTAGTGGCAAATAAATGAGCAATCATTATAGTACAGACCAGGCCTGATATGATAAAGGCTTTAGGCAAGTTACTTCAGCTCTTTGCACTCCAGCTCCACTGATACAGGTTCCCTATGTAAATGAAGGGATGATTAATTTGATAATGTCTGTAAAGTACTCTGCGTTCCTTAGAGAAAAGTGATATAAGTGGTTATTATTACAAACTGCTGAGGTTGTGCAACAACAACAAAAAAGAGGGTGGTTGATTGTTGGTTTCTTTTTTTTTTTTTTTTAACTTTTTATTGTGAATTGGGTGAAAGTTCATAGAGCAAACTGGTTTTCCATTCAACAATTCATACATATTTTGTTTTGTGACACTGATTACAATCCTCACAATTTAACAGAACTCCTCTAATTTCCTCCCTGTGTTTACTTATCATATCCATTACTCCTCCTTTCCCATCCCTTCCTTCCTTCTGAGATGATCCCTGGCAAACGCTGCTGTTTTGATCTCGTGTGGGTGACTGTTCTGAGGAGTGCGTACCTCTCTACTGTTGCTGTTCACCTTATAGGCTGATCTATTGCTTGACTGTAAATTGAACCATGAGGTGAGTTCAATCCCAGGCTTGAAGGGTGACTGATGTCCATAGTCTCAGTGGTTCCACCAGTCTCTATCAGACCAGTAAGCCTGGTCTTTTTCATGTTTTTGAGTTTTGTTTCACATTTTTCTCCTTCTCTATCCAGGAGCTTCTACTGTGAGTCCTTTCAGAGTATAATTGCCTTTTATTAATTAGTCCTTGGTATACTCCTGTGAGGTAGGAAACATTTCTAGCTCTCTTGTTCTAGATGAAAAAACAAAAGGCAGGAAGTTAAATAACTCTTTATTTTCATTTTCCAGATAAGGAAACCAAAACAGGGAAGAGAACTAAGGTTTAATTAAGTATGATTAAGAATCTGGAGAATATCACGGGTCACCATTATTTTCTCTGCTGTGTTCTGATGTTGGTATGACTAGAGTGTAGTAGACCAGAATCAGAAAGCCTGTGATTACATACTTAACCTACCATTTATTGGTTATATAATGTTAGGCAAATCATTTTGTTTTTATATATACCAGTTTCACCTGTAAACTGGGATTCAATAGGGATCAAATTGGAAGAAATACATAAAAACTCTGGTAAACAATGAAATACTGTTTAAATAAGTTATTATTACTATTATTACTATGTAATAAGTTATTATTACATAAGAGTACTGTTGTACTCTTATGTGGGTTCTCTTACCCACTACAACATTAGGAAAGACAATCCAGTGCTCTCAGACCAAATAAAATATGTGGTACTAATTTTTTAATAGCTTTATTGAGATGTAATTAACAAACCACAAAGTTCACCCTTTAAAGCGTGTAAGTCAACGGCTAGTAGTATATTCACAGAGTTGTGTAACCACCACCTCAATCAGTTTTAGATCATTTTCAACACCCCAACAAGATACGATGTACATGAGGGTCACTCCTCCTTCTGCCCCCTTCTCCCACACACATGCTCTGGGTAATCACTAATCCACTGTCTACAGATTTATTTATTCTGTACATTCCATATCCATGGCATCACATAGTATAAGTTTCACAAAAACCTGGCTTCTTTCATTTAATGTGATGTTTCCAAGGTTTACCTGTGCTGTAGCATGTTTTAGTAATTCATTCCTTTTAACTGACAAATAATATTCCATTATATCACTATAATATTACAATATAGCAGATTTTATTCATTCATGTGCCAGTTAATGGACATTTGGGTCATTTCCACTTTTTGGCTCTTATTTAAAATGCTGCTATGAACATTCACATACAAGTTTCTGCGTGAATGTGTTTTTAATTCTCTTGGGTACATACCCTAAGAGTGGTATTGCTAAGTCAGGTGATAATTCTGTTTAACATTTTGAGAAAGCATGAGGCTATTCTCTGAAGTGCTGCACCATTTTACATTCACAGCAGTTTCTCAACATCCTCACCAACACTTGCTGTTATTTTCTTTTTTAAATTATTATTATAGCCATCCTGGTGGGTGTGAAGTAGTATCTCACTATGGTTTTGATTTGCATTTCCCTGATGGCTGAGGATGTTGAACATATTTCATATGCGTATCGACCACTTATGTAAATTTTTTAGAGAAATGTCTATTGAAAGCCTTCATCTATTTTTCTAATTGAGTTATTTATCTTTTTAACAATAGGTTATAAGAGTTCTTTACATATTCTGAGTTGGAATTAAAAATACCATTTGACCTAGCCATTCCATTCCTAGGTATATATCCTAAAGAAGGGAGAGCCAGGACAAGAACAGACATATGCACACCCATGTTCATTGCAGCACTATTTACAATAGCCAAAAGATGGAAACAACCTAGGTGTCCATCAACTGAAAAATGGATAACAAAACTACAGTATATACACACAATGGAATACTATGCAACCTTAAAGAATAACGTAGAATCTGCAAAACACTGCATAACGTGGATGAACTTGGAGGACATTATGCTGAGTGAAATAAGCCAATCACAGAAGGACAAATATTGTATTAGTCTGTTATCATACAAAGTCAAGGAAAGGTTTATATATGAAAGGAAATTTTCTTTGTTGGTTACCAGGAATGGGAGAGGAGGGGAGAGAACACTGTTAGATAGGTAGAGACAGGTATTGATTTGGGTGAAGAGAAGGGCAATGCACCAAATATGAGTGACAAACATGGTGGCACTGAGGAAGAGGAAGGTATAGAGAGGTAAAGGGGAGGTACAGACAACAAAGATGAACCCTTTTGCACATACAGTAGTACTGCGCTGTTAGTGAAGGCAAACTCGGATATACGGGTGGACAGATGGGTGGACAGGCTGAACAATTAGGTGTGTCTATGCACAGGGGAGTGTGCCCAAGATCATGTATAAGGTTGGCAGACAATGTTTCTACAAGTGTATTGGTATGTTCTGTAAGAACTGTCAGGTGTATAGTAGAGCTGACAAGGGACAAAGTTGTAGTCACTTCTTGGCCACAGCTAGACACCCAGAGCAAGCGAATGGTTGAACCTGTGGGCTTGGGGCCATAGTCGCAGGGGACATCAAGCTCAACTGATGTAACACACTACACAAAACATTGTTCCACCTCCTACTTTGGCAAGTAGCAAATGGGATCTTAAAAGCTTGCAAGGGGCCAGTTAGATGCAACAATGTGCCCCTCCTCATCCAGAGCAAAGAAGAAGGAAGAAAAACAAAGATTCATAGAAACAGTTAGTCCAAGCAACTGGTCCACCATGCAATCCTCAGCCTATATACCACTATGAGACCAGAAGAACTAGATGGTGCCCAGCTACCACTGTCAACCACTCAGAGGGGGATCTATGTAGGAGATCCTGGATAGAGTGGGAGAACAATGTGAAACAAAACCCAAATCATTTGTGGGGGTGGGGGGAAGAGGGCCCAGGTTTGCTGGTCTGATAGAGCCTGATGGAACCACTGAGACTGTGGCCCCTAGCTGCCCTTCAGGTTTGGAATCAAACCCATACCTGTGGCTTTCAGCCAAACAAAAGACAGGCATATGAGTTGAACATTTACACTAGGTAGATATACTCCTTGGAAAGAACAATTATAGGAGAATAGAAGGGCTCTGTATGCACAGGGACATAGCTCAGGGGGCAGGAGTACATGGAGGGAAGGACACAGGGAAGAGGTAACTATGGGGAAGAAATGGGAGGGGAACTGTTGCATTGTGGTAAACTGTAATCAATGTCATGAGATAAAGTGTATGTGAACTGCTGTATGGAAAGTGAATTTGCTCTGTAAACTTTTATAAAAAAATTTTTTAAAAAGTTCTTTACATATTCTGGATACAAGTCTTTTATCAGATATATGATTTGCAAATATTTTTTTCCCGTTCTGTGGGCTGTCTTTTCAAGTTTTTGGTATCATCTGTATCACAAGCATTTTTAATTTTGATGAAGTCCAATTTATCTATTTTTCCTTTTGTCTCTTAAACTTTTGGTATCAAATCTAAGAAGTCTTCATCTAAGCCAATGTCACAAAGATCTACTCCTATGTTTTCCTTGGGAAATTTTACAGTTTTTAGCTCTGATATTTAAGTCTATAACTCATTTTGACTTAAATTTTATGTATGGTTAACACAGAGTGTCCAACTTCATTCCTTTCCATGATGGTCCCTAATTTAAACTAACACTATGTACTTTTATCATCACAGAAGTAAACTACCACTGACTGTATTGAAACAAGTAGTTTCTAAATAGATCAATTCCATTCCTGAAACAGCTTGTTCTACATACTAGCTTTACAGAATTATTATTTTCGTTGCATCCAAGGAGTTGGCTCTGGCTCACGCTGACCTTGTGTGTAACAAAATGAAACATTCCTGCTCCTGGGCCATGTTCATGGTCACTGCTACTGTACAGAACTAGAAGCCTTCTAATGTGAAAAAACCTCCAAACTCCACAGAGAACTGGCAAAGATCATAAAGAGCCTAACTCTCCCATACTACTGAAGATGGTGCAGGATCAACTGTCATAGACATGGGGAAAAAAAAGAGTAAGTAGAGGCTGATAGAGGAAAAAATGAAAGACTAGACTAAGCAGAGAATGGAATCTTAGAAAGCTCAGAACCTTTCTGAAAACAAAAATAACTTGTAGGTTTCAAAGTCATGAAAGCTATTTAATACCATTTGAAACTTTCTAGTGAATTTAAAAAGGAAAATATTGGAGATTAAAAGAAGGTGCCAAAATACTTACTTCAAAGCTAAATTCTGGGGAAACTGAAGTTCAAAAACCCTGTTTGCTTGAATTCCAAAATGTGGAGGTTGGCCACTGAAGGGCTCAGGTAAACAATGTGTTGCAGAGATTGAAAATTTAGACTCTACAAAGCACTACTAAAGAAGAACCAAAGAAGAAGAAGAAGAAGAAGAAGAAAGAAAAGGTGGTTCACACTTCCCAATCTGAAAACACATGGCCACAGTAGTCAAAACAGCCTGGTACTGGTATAATGACAGATACCTAAACCAATCTAATGGAACTGAGAACCCAGAACTTAAATCTATCCACCTGTGGACAGTTGATCTTTGACAAAGGGCCGAAATCCATTAAATGAGGAAAAGACAGTCTCTTTAACAAACAGTGCTGGGAAAATTGGATATCCATTTGCAGGAAAATCGAAAATCTCATACCATGTAAAAAAATCTAACCCAAGATGGTTTAAGGACCTAAATGTAAAACCTAAAACTATAAAGATCATCAAAGAAAAATATGTGACACTTAGGGGCCCTAATACATGGCATAAATACACCATTAAACATAACAAAAACCTCACAAACAGCACAAGACAAACCAGATGACTAGAGACCTCATAAAAATTAAACACTCACATGCATCAAAAGATCTCACCAAAAGAGTAAGGAAAAGAACCTACAGACTGGGGGAAAAAATTGGCAATGACATATTGGACAAGGGACTAATCTCTAAAATTTATATAAAATATCAACACTTCAACACTTCAACAACAAAAAGACAGATAATCCAATTAATAAATGGGGAGAGGACATGAATAGATATTTCACCAAAGAAGACATTAATTCAAGCAGACAACAAACACATGAAGAAATGCTCGAAAACATTAGTCATTACAGAGATGCAAATCAAAAAAATAATGAGGTATTATCTCACCCAGAATTAAGACCAAAGTACAAAGAAACAGAAAACAACACATGCTGGTGAGGGTGTGCAGAGAGTGGAACCCTCATACACTGATGATGGTGGGACCATCACTAAAATGGAACCACCACTATGGAAAATGATATGGTGCTTCCTTAAAAAGTGGAAATAGGAATACCTTATGATCCATCAATCCCACTACTAGGTATATCCTACAGAAATAAGAGCTATGACGTGAATAAATATATGCACACCTATGTGCCTTAGGCACTTGATTGCTAACCAGAAGGCTAGCGGTTCAAACCCACCGGCCACTCCTCAGAAGGAAGATGGGGCAATCTACTTCCATAGTGATAGTGCCTCAGAAACCCAAGGAGGGGTCGCTATGAGTTGGGTCCGACTCGATGGCACATAACAACAACAACAACATGTTCAAGGCAGCATGATTCACAATAGCAAAAAGATAGAAACAACCTAAGTGCCTAAGATTAACAAACTATGGTACAGACACACAATGGAGTACTACATAACATTAAAGAATAACAATGAATCTGCAAAACACCTCATAGCACGGAAGAGCCTGGAGGACACTGTGTTAAGTGAAATTAGTCAACCACAGAAGGACAAATATTGTATGAGATCACCATTATAACAGTCAAGAAAAAGTTTCTACACAGAAAGAAACAATATTTGATGCCTGCTGGGATAGGAGGAGAAGGAAAGATAAAGCACTAACTATAGGGTAGACATTAACTTGTGTGAAGGGAAAGGCAATAAATATATAACAATGGGGAGGTCAGTACAAAGCGATCAAGGCAAAAGAAGACAGTGGGAGGAGCCCAAGAGTTAAACGGAAATACTACCACATGCACAATCCCACCCTAACAGAAATAACAATAACCTGTGAGTGGATACACACACACAAGCTGAACAGGCGTGGGAAGGCAAGTGGGACTACACCCACAAATATATGTAAGTTTGACAGAAGATATTTCTACATGTATGTTTTCATGTGCTGCAAATACATCCATGCATGTAGTAGAACACACAGGGAACAAAGTTACGAAAACTTCTTAGCCATAACCAAACACCCTGAGGGGATGAGTCACTACACCTGGGGCTCAGGACTCTAGTTTTGGGTGGCATCAAGGTCAAATGGTGTTACTCCACAGAAAAGAAATGTTCTACACCTTACTCTGGCGAGTAGCAACTAGGGCCTTAAAAGTTTGTGAGTGGGAGAAAGACACAGAGAAGTACATGGGAGGTACAGACAATAAATATGAACCCTTTTGCACATACAGTACTGCATTGTCAGTGAAGGCAAACATGGGTATATGGGTGGATAGATGGGTGGACAGGCTGAACAATTAGGTATGTCTATGAAATGAGGAGTGTATCCAAGAACATATATAGGGTTGGCAGACAATGGTCCTATAAGTTTATGTGAATGATCAGAATTCCCAAGTGTATAGTAGAGCTGACAAGGGGCAAGGTTGTGGTCACTGCTTGGTCACAGCCAGCTACCCAGAGGGACAGAGTAGTTGAACTTGCGGGCTTGAGACCACAGTCGCAGGGAACATCAAGCTCAATTGGCATAACATACTATGCAAAACATTGTTCCACCTCCTACTTTGGTGAGTAGCGACTGGGATCTTAAAAGCTAGCAAGCTGACATCTATATGCAACAATGGGTCTCTCCTCGTCCAGGGCCAAGAAGAATGAAGAAAACCAGAAAGTCATGGAAACAATTAGTCCTAGCGACTGGTACACCATCTGATCTGCAGCCTATACGACCATGAGACCAGAAGAACTAGATGGTGCCCGGCTACCACTGTCATCCACTTGGAAGGGGATCTACGTAGGAGATCCTTGATAGAGAGGGAGAACAATGTGCAACAAAACTCAAAATCATTTGGAGAAAAAGAAAGGGGGGCGGGAGGGGACCAGGTTTGCTGGTCCAATAGAGCCTGGTGGAACTACAGGGGCTATGGCCTCTAACTGCCCTTCAGGTCTGGAATTGAACCCACACCTGTGGTTTCCAGCCAAACAAAAGACAGGCATATGAGTTGAACATTTACCTCAAGTAGATACTCTCCTTGGAGAGAACAATCATGGGAGAAAGAAGGGCTGCTTATGTACAGTGAGACAGCTCAGGGGGCAGGAGTCCATGGAGGGATGGACACTGGGAAGAGGTAACTATGGGGCAGAAGTAGGAGAGGAGCTGTTGCATTGTGGTAAACTGTGGTCAATTTCATGAGACAAAGTATATGTGAACTGCTGTATGGAAAGTGAATTTGCTCTGTGAATCTTCACTCAAATCACAATTTAAAAAAAAAAGGTTTGTGAGCGGCCATCTGAGGCACAACTATTGGTCTCTCCCTGTTCTGAGCAAAGAAGAGTGAAGAAAATCAGAGGCATGGAAACAATTTGCCCAATTTGGTCCACGGGAACCTCAGCCTCCCCAAACTTGAGACCAGAACTAGATAGTGTCAGGCTCCCACCACCAACTGCTCTGGAAGGTATCACAAAAAAGGTCTTAGATGGAGTAGAAGTAGTATGTCTCTAATTTTATAAGCAAAGCAATCTCTCACAATATTTGTTTAAGTTTGTTTTACTTTTTATTGTGATTTGGGTAAAAGTTTAAATGGGTGTTCCATTCAACAGCTCACACACATTTTGTTGTGTGACACTTGATTCCAAGCCCCCAAAATGTAACAGCACTTTTCCCACTTACTCCCAGTGCCATTTCCCTTTGTCCTTCTTTCCTATCCACTCCTGTCTTCTGAGCTTTATTCCTGGGCAATGCTGCCCTTTTGATCACTTATGGCTGACTGTTCTAAGTACATACCTCCCTGGGATTACTGTTCAGCTCATAGGCCTGTCTATTATTTGGCTAAAAAGCTGAGCCATGGAGTGGTTCAGTTCTAGGCCTTAAGGGTGATGAAGGGCCATAGACCTGGGAGCTCCATCAATCTCTATCAGACCAGTAAGCCTGGTCTTTTTATTATTTTGAGATCTGTTCTCCATTTTTCTCCCACTCTGTCCAGGATCTCACGTTGGCAGAGGAGTTGGCAGTGGTAGTTGAGTACCACCTAGCTCTTCTGGTCACAGGGTTGTGGAGGCTGAAGTTCACATGGTCCACTAGTCTCCTGGACTAATTGCTTCCATGCCTCTTTGATCGTCTTCCCTCTTCTTTGCTCCGGACAAGGAGAGACCAATAGTTGCACTTTAGATAGCCACTCATAGGCTTTTAAGCCCCAATCGCTAACCACCAAAGCAGAATGTACAATGTCTTTGTGGACTATGTCTAAGTTTTATGGTTTTACCTTTTTAGTTTTCTGAGCTTCTCAATTTCTCTAAGCTCTCTGAGATATATTGAAAACAAATGTACAGTCTTAGTGTATGTATAGCCCTAGTGTAGTGTTTTCAACTTCCTAAATTACTGACTCATAAATTTCTATCTTGGCAAAAATGAGTAAAAGTGTCCAATCACTTTCACAGTCTACTCACATATTAAGTAATAATGGTCGCTTGCTCCAGAACTGACAATCAAGAAAAGCCTATGATTCTGGAGCATCGTCTATGGGAATAGCCAATGGGAACATCTGTGTTATTTATGTGAATACTTCTTATGTTTTAAAAACAAGCTGAAATAAAAGATACTGTCTGGCCCTTTCTTATGCAGAAACAGAACTGCAGTTGAAGGGTTAGGTTCCTGAGTAATGAACGCTGAGATACACTCTGAAGAGGTGTACCGATGCAGGTGCCAGACAGGCGATCTCTCTCAGAAGGTAAGCAATGTAAGGACCAAAAGGAAGGCCTCAAAAATTTTAAATAAGCAATTTAATCTACATAAGATCAGGATTTCTGCCTCATACAGTTTACAGCAACATGCAGGTTCTTGTAAAAAATAAACTTTGTTAAATCATATTTATGGAAATATTAAATTAGTAAAATTGTCAGTGTTAACTGCATTTTTGGTTGTTCCTGAACTAAACAACCCCTCCCAGACTTCATAAAAGCATTTTGTCAGAAAAGTCACTCTGATTTTTGATTCAGAAAGTCCCTTGTGGTTCAGATAAAAACAAATAGCTTGGTGCTTTCTTTTTTCATAGGCAGGCAGACAGGTTTTTTATTTTTCACTCCAGAAAGGCCTGGATTAAGACAAATCTTGACACCCTCCTCAAAGTTTAAAAAAATATGCCAAATGAACACTTTAGAAAGGAATGAACTAAACTGTCCTCAAAAGTTCAACGCTGGAGGAGATAAGTGAAAGGAGATTGTAGAAGAGAGACTGATACCTGGGTGCCTATTCAGGGAGTAGCTCAACTAGCTCTGCAGAATGACAACTTATGTTACTGACAACAGGCCGAAAAATGTTTCACATAAAGTTTTAGAAAGAAGATACTGGATGTTGGAGAATTTCCTCCTTTTCTCCCCTCTTTGGGAGGAGAAAAGGCCTAGGCCAAGGCCTGGAGCAAAGGCCAAGGGAATATATAGAGCCTTTTACACAAACTAATGATGCTCCCATCTCTAACTGAAAGTAATAACAGAACTTGCAGAGCCAAGCTTTAAAAAGTCCTGTATTGGCATAAGAGATGAACATGTAGCTGAGGTACATACATCACTTGGAGAGAACAATCATGGGAGAAAGAAGGGCTGTTTATGCACAGGGAGAGAGTTCAGGGGGCAGGAGTGCATGGAGGGATG
>NW_006921752.1:4318594-4334171 GCF_000298275.1 Orycteropus afer afer
AAAATAAATATTAAAAAAAAAAAAAAAAGTCCTATATTATTTCTCAGCGCCAGGTAGTAAGAGGATGTTGTCCTTTTGAGTTTCTAGAATTGGTGCATGAAATATGTGAAATTCTGTATGCCAGGCTTTCACCATTCCCTTTCAGCGCATCAGGCTGAACTCAACCCTAATACACACTCAGTAAAGGTCAAGCATAGGCTAGCTATAACAGTGTATTCCTGTATAGTAGCATCTGCAAGCCAAATAGAACTGGTGGAGGGAAACAGATGGCTTCTAAAAGGGGAAGAGAAGAAAAACAGAAGGTCAGGTAGAAAAGGGGGGGAGGGAGAAGGAACTAGAAAGAGGGTAAGAGAAAGCAGCAGCATATTTTCTGGTTTTGCTCTCTCCACCTGTCACAGCACTCTCCTTGCTCGTTGCCAGCATGCTCCCTTGCAAACACAGCTGCAAGTGACAAAGAGCAGCCACTGTCCTACTCAGGGGGTCCCTTCCATGCTCCATATTGTAAACTGTACCACAATGCCAACTGCTTGCAAGAAAGGGAATTATACACCATTAGAGCCACAAATAACAAACTGCAGCAAATTAGCACTGAGACTTGGAGGTTCTCTACAAAATAACAACATAAGACTACCCAGCAAATAGTAAAAGGCAACAAAATCAAGAGATTAAGCACCAAAAAATGCTGCTTATTTTAATTTTGTAGATTTGTCAGATCTATGATTAACTCAATCAAAGTAAGACCATACTGTATTTCACATAGTCACCACATGTTCAATTTGCTCCGGGGTTCTGCTCTTTTCCAATTAAAAGAAAATTAGCAAGTCTTTCCCCAGCAGAGTTAGGGACTGCCACTAGGGACTGCCACTGGTGGGAAAAGAGAGATACTGACTACTGCGGCATTTTCCTTCTTTCCTTTTCTGCCCCCTTATCCAAGCCCAGGCCCAGGCCAAGGTAAAGGGAACAGGAGCAGCTTTTACACACAGACTACTGCTGCCAGCAGCATTCCAGCGGCCTTGCTCACGGCAGGAGAAGGAATAGTGACTAATACCGCTGGGTCTTGTTGAAGAAAAGTGGCTGGCTTCCTTTGATCAACTGAGTAGTGTGCTGATCAGTGTGATTTCCCTGTTCTGCTGACTGCGAGCGTGTTGGGGAGAGCAGGAGAGCTGGCTTCTGAGGGGCCCATGCAGGGAAGCAAATTCCACAGCTGTCGAATCACAGAAAGCAACAAGAAATAAAAGAGGGCTGAACTGGAAGCAGACACCTTAATTCTGCCAGCATGTTACTTACTCATACAAAGATCTCTGGGAATGGAATGAAGTGGGTGCTTCTATAATTTTAATTCAGCAATTGCAGTATTATACATAACTATTAAACACAAATGTTCAAGACCAGAGTCCAAGCTCCTCAAACTGTAATTTAAAACTTTTTAATCACTTTTTTTTTAATCACTTGACAGGGAAGAGAAAAAATGGAATTAAGATTTTTGTAAAATTAAAACTGAAGAAAACAGGAATTCATCAGCATATGTGGCTCTTGGCAATGTTTGAAACAAAGGAAGTAGGTTGTAGTAGTTCAGTTTGTGTGTCAACTTGGCTGGGCCTGGTTGAGTGGCTGGGCAGCTGGATGTACTATTCCCCATGATGAGACTGGTAATCAACTCCATGGAGGAATCTACTGTGAGCAGCTGAGTAGCTGCCTTTGAGATGTGGTCTCCTTCCTGTATATAAACAGAAGCCTTGGGGAATGGTCTCTAACATATGGCACGCTTGGACCCTGCCTGTAGCCGTGTCGTTGTTCAGCAGCCTGCCATGCTCTGCTGACCTTGGGACTTTCAATGGTCTTGAATTAATGGCCTGCCATGTGGTTTGGTAACACTGGGACTGTGCCTTTTTTACTTGTCAACCTTGGGCTTTTTTTTAGCCTCAGCAGCCAGCAGCTGTCTGAGTGAAGAAAAGCCTCTAGCTTCAGTGGGCCAGGAGCTGGAGGCAGAGCTGAAGCCCAGGGCTGAGGGGCTTTCACCCAGCCTCTAGAGCCTGGCACTTTGAATCTGGACTTCTAGCCTCTGGAACTGTAAGAGAATAAACTCCTATTTGTTAAGGCCATCCCATTTGTGGTATATCCTTGTCAGAGTGGTACTAGGTAACCAGGACATATGTCCAGCACCTGAGTGTGTGTACAGGACCACAGCTACACACCACCTCTCTCCTATTAGCCAGAAAAGCAGCTGCTGGATTAACACGAGTTAATCTGCTTGCATGCGATACAGATTTTTTTTTTTTTTTTTTTGGTAGCAAATCGCAAATTTTACCTAAAGATAAATATAGCAGTCTCCTAGTTCTCTGCTCCATTCAGCTGCTGCTGAGAAACACTTCTGTTATCTCAAATTTCATCAGCAGATTGTACTCCTTCCCGGGGAATAGAAGCAAAAAGCAGTTTTCTAAAAGCATCCAGTCTCTGAGGTGAAATATGCCACATTGAAGACTTCTTCCAAAAAGGGTAACTTTCTACCTTTAAAATTTTAATTCTTGATAAACAAAATATGTGGTTTCCTATACTAGATCCAGTCATTGCTGCTATACAGAGTAAATAGTCAATTGCAAATTGAGCAAACTGTTTGGCTATCCTAGTAGCAGAAATGAAATGGATTAGGTCAGCAGGTGGCATGTCATTTCAGTGCTGCCTGGGTGCCCAAAATACAGTTAGGTCATTTTTATTCTGGTGACAGAAGGAATGAAAACCAGAGCACTAACGTTACCTTCCACCACTATTCTCACAGCCATCTTGGGCACAAAAGAATTTACAGAAAGGCCCTAGATCTCCAGCCTCCAGGTCACTCTGGGCCCTCCAGAGATACCTGAGTTGAAGCTGCTTAAGAGAATCTGGGACAGGATACTCTGACTTTGGTCTTTAGAGACTCAAAACTTCTGGTCCACACAAGGGAAATGAGTTCTCGTTAACCTGCATCTCAACAGGCGACTCAATTCTGCAGTGCTTTCCTTGAAGGAAGAGAATGGTCACTGTGCCTCAGCTCAAGGGTAAGTAAATTGTTCAGTCCTTGCTCCCACATCAGAGGAAGAGAAAACAATGGAAGAAGGGAAGAGATCAGAGGAAGAAATGGACATAGACAAGAAACACAAAGAAGGAAAGGAGGATAAAGAGGGATTAAGAGACGTATGCCGAAGAAAGGGTGAACTGGGATAAAAACCTTTCTGTCCAGAAATCAGGAGCCTCTTGCCATGTTGGAACATTTAAACAATACAACAGTAGCTTTTCTGTCAAGCCTCCTTTCCCCCACAGGTATTTCAAACAACTAGTAGAATATGGGAACTAAGGTAGCCTCCAAAAAATTCTTCTTACAAGATCAGATTATTTAATAAGGTCTAAAAAGATAAAACCATGAGTTGATTCCGATTCATGGCAACCTTGTGCTTGTCAGAATGGAAATGTGCTCCATTTTGGAGCAAAGGGTTTTCAACGGATGGTATTTTTGGCAGTAGATGACCAGGATTTTCCCCTAAGGTGCGTCTGGGTGGACTTGAACCCACTAACCTTTCAATTAGCAGCTGAGCATGTTAACCATTTACACCACCATGGACTCCTGATAGTGTCCTAAACCACACTTCAGTCCCCAAATCCAGCCATGCTTGAAGCCAGTTACATTCCAGACCTAACCAGTTATGTGAGCCAATAGATTCCTCTTGTTTTTGTTTTAACAACTTTGAGTTTCCATCAGTTGAAACTATAAGAATCCTCACTAATAAAACAGCTGTATCATCTTGGACAAGTCACTCAAACTCACTGCACATCTGTTTTTTTGAATTTTAAAGAGGAGGGGAGAAAAGTTTGTTTATCTCACAGAACTGAAAACAGTTAAGTGCTACAGAGAAAGCAATGACATTTTAACTAAAACATAAGGTAGGGGTAAAAGAAATAAGATACTCATATGGCTAAATTGTTCCTAGCTACTAATGCTGGTAAGAGAACAGTCTACTTACCACCAGTCTTCTTCTCATCACCTGCCCTAGTGGGGCCTCTGAAATCTTTATCAGACCAATTAATCACTAGTACCTTTAAGTATTTTCTTTTACTTTTAGTTAACACAACATTTTTTCTACCTTCCTGAACAGCTCTGACCAAGCCTTCAAAGTAGCTTACCATGATGGATAAATAAAGGAAACACAGAAAGCTAAAATTAACAGTATCATCTTTGAAGGGTGTATGTGTATGTATAGGTACGCCCATGCACGTACACGTGTGGTAGGAGGCAGAGTAAAGGAATAATTCTCGCATGAAGGCAAATCTGGGATGTAAAGAAGCTGCTGTTGTTAGGTGCCACTGAGTCAGTTCCAATGCAGTAACCTATACACAACAGAGCACATCACCACCTGGTCCTGCACCATGCTCACAATCACGTGAGGATGAGCCCATTGCTGCAGCCCCTGTGCCAGTCCTTCTCCTCGAGGAGCTTCCTCTTTTTCGCTGACACTCTTTACCAAGCATAATGTCCTTCTCCACGGACCGGGCCCTCCTGACCATGTCCAAAGTACGTGAGACAAAGTCTCGACATTTTCCTTCTAAGGGGCTGTACTTTCAAGATAGATTTGTCCATTTGTCTGGCAATCCATGTTACAGTCAATATTCTATGTGAATACCATAACTCAAAGGCATCAATTCTTCTTTAGTCTTCCTTATTCACTGTCCACCTTTAGTGTGCATATAAGGTGACTGAAAATACCAATGGCTTGGGTCAGATGCATCTTAGTCCTCAAAGGGATATCTTTGCTTTTCAACACTTTAAAGAGGTCTTTTGCAGCAGATCTGCCCAATGCAGTATGTCATATAATTTCTTAATTGCTGTTTCCAAGGGCAGTGATTGTGGATCAAAATAAAATTAAATCTTTGACAATTTCAATATTTTCTCCAATATGTCTACTCTTACATAATAAGATGAAAATCTAATTGCCTCAACTAAAGTGCCAGGCCACACCTGCCTCCTCCTAATTGAACAATTAAAATTACATTTTCAATCAATGTGTAATTAAAATGTAATGTGTATTCTGAATTTTATTTTGTGTTCTCATGAAATGCTTGGTTTCCCAAAACACT
This sequence comes from Orycteropus afer afer, assembly GCF_000298275.1. Taxonomy (NCBI): domain Eukaryota; kingdom Metazoa; phylum Chordata; class Mammalia; order Tubulidentata; family Orycteropodidae; genus Orycteropus; species Orycteropus afer. The sequence goes on from NW_006921752.1 coordinate 4,323,701, forward strand.
ATACCACATCACTCATGGATACCAGAAAATATCAAAAACTTTCTATAATATATGTACTTGACCATCAATATGAAAGAAGATTCTTAATGAAATGACTATTTGAAAGTAAAGGAACTAACTTCTAGTCTTCTTCCAAATGACATTAAGTGGAAATATAAATAAGCAAAGAAAGCACAACGAAGTTTTGCAAGAGCTCGAAAGAAAAATAATGAAGGCACTACACTATTAACTTTCTATGTTTCTGGGTCTAAAGATTAAGTTATGAATGAAATCATTCTCAGGACGAGATCTTATTTCAAGATGTTTTCAATACCTTTGACACCAGTTAGATTTTGTTCATCACACATAATATTATAACTACCTTCTATGACCGATAAAAAAGAACTCCATGGTTCAGCATTTTCAAACCATAATCAGTGTTTCATATAAGCTGAACATTAATATTTTAAAACAAATAAAAGATATGATGCTTTTCTTGAGGTTCTGACCTACTAAAATTTCTCTGAAAGCTAAAATACATTGGTAAATGTAGCACACTTCTAACTATAGGGAAGAGTCAAAGAAGAAATTCAATTAACTCATTATCTTCCTTTAAGTTCTTTTTTGTCCTAAAAGGAAAAGCTAGAAGTCAGAGCATTAATATTATGGAACTCTTTGCAAATTATATTATATGATGCTTCTTCTCTATCAAGATTCAAACAAATCATTAGCTCTAACAAACCAACACTATATAGATCTGCCCCCAGATGATTCAGGAATAAAAGTGCTATGTCAAATTGGTGTAGGTCATCCGATTTAGTGTGGCAATGTCAAGCAACTTCTCTTTCTTAGACATATTTGTATGACTGGGCCCTACTCCCAGAGATTCTGATTTAATTGGTCTAAGATGGGGTCCTGGATGCAGCATTTTTCAAAAGCTCTTTAGGTCTCTCTAAGTCACATGGTAGTGTTGAGAACCACTTGTCTCCACAGGCAGATGCGGATTTGGCCTTTAACACAATCACTAGATTTTATTTTGATAACTATTCTACAACTGTCATTAAAACCATTATTATTCACTCACTCTATTTTCAATAATATGCCACTAGAAGGTAAGCTCCACAACAAGAGAGACACGAACTACCTTGTTCATTACTAGGGCCAAATGGAACGTTTGGCACATAATAGGCAGCCCATAAATATTTGTGGCATGAATAAATTAAATGCTGAAAAGAAGGTACTAAAACTGAAAGTTGTGAAGCAATAGTTCTCTTAATGATCAGTAGTTGATCAGATAAGAAAAAAAAAATCATAGAAATCAGGAAATTATAAACATTTTATATGCTTACCTAAGCATTTTACCTTAAATGAGTATTCATTTTCTAATCTTGTGATATGGGACTGAGCCTTTTTCTTGTATAGATAAACAGGTTATAGTGCCACAATATCCTTCTTTCATAAAATCATAACCATAATTCATCCTCACTATTTCTACTTTTTACTTCTGTTAAATGACAGTGTGAACTTAAGACACTGTGAAGCAATGTGAATGTAGACTCATCCTGGGCATCAATAATTCACCCTATTGTTTTATGGCTGTCTTCCCCAAATGTACTTTGGCAGCCATTGTTAAGTAACTCAACTTTATCAAGTTTTTCCAAAGTATTTAACTTGCCTTTAATGGAAACAACTTGCTTTTTCAAAACCACTGGTTTACAGTTAATTGGTATTGTTAATATTGTAATAGTTAAATCACATTTACAAGAACACACAGCATAAACACTGTTCGAAAACAAACACAACTCACTCTCCCCAGTTCTCTCCCCTCCCATCCCTGGTAACCAACAAAGAGAGTTTCCTTTCATGTATAAACCTTTCCTTGCTTTTTACAACAGTGGACTAATACAATATTTATCCTTCTGTGATTGACTTATTTCACTCGGCACGCTGTTGTTGTTATGTGCCATCGAGTCGGCCCTGACTCATAGCAACCTCTCCTTGGGTTGCCGAGACAGTATCACTATGGAAGTATATAGCCCAACCTTCCTTCCGAGTCACTCAGCATAATGTCCTCCAAGTTCATCACGTTACATGCTGCTTCATAAATTCTAATTATTCTTTAGAAACACAACTCACTCTTGATAACCATTCTACAATCGGTGGGTGATTTGTATGAGTACCCTGCTGCAGTGCAGTGAATTACCTAATGAGGCTCTTCTAGTCATGGTTTTTGTGACTCCCACAAGATGAATGGGTGAGATCATACAACATAAGGTGCTTGTGGCCCACCAAGGGGTTTGGATAGCTTGATAATGATGTAAACAAGATACATGGCACCCTTGTAGGAGTGGGACAATGCAAATAAGGTGTTGGAACCCTAACATGGGGATTGGTCAGTTCTGTCATCCCACTAGCCTTAAAAGGAGCCATCCCAGACATGGGAAAGGGGGATCTCACTGCCATCACGAAAGAAGAGCCAGGAATGGAGTGTATCCTTGGACCCAAGATTCCTGTGCTGAGGTGGCAAAGAGATGGTGGCAGAGGAACCACAGTAGCAGAGGCAGCAGAACCAAGAGACTGGCAAGTGACAGAGCGGTGGGCTTCCCAGCCCATGGAACAAGGCAGGTGAGTGCCTTCAGGCAGAAGGCTTGATGGCAGAGTGGGATGCCTTTTTGGGCACCTACAGGCAAAGCTAAAGAGCTTTCCGAGGAAGGCAGAGGCCAAGGCCAGAAGGAAGCATGCCTGTGGCACAGCTAAGAAGCTATCCTGATTGAAGAACTACATCCTGAGTGTTCCTGAATTGACCTGTAACCTGTTACTTTCCTAATAAACTCCATACTTGTGAGTATTATCTGTGAGTTCTGTGTGGCCACTGCAATGAATTATAGAACTCAGCAGAGAAGTACAGAGTGCCAAGAGAGAGACGACTGGTGTCAGAATTGGTAAAAGGCTGGAGGATGGCAGCATCTGACTCTGCTTCACAGGAATCAGCCTTGGGCTGATGGTGATTCTGTCCCTCCTCGTGAAGTGACAGGAGGTTGGATGACACTGCCTCACGTGCCCTTTTTATACCTGGACAGCAACCTACTGGCCACAGAGATCCAGAGGAAGTGAGGAGTAACAACTTAGCCAGTAAGTCAGTTGAACTTTTCTCTCCACAGAGCTTTTACTGTTATAAATATGCTATCCACAGGTTTCTTTCCATTGACCTTTCCAATTCCCTAGAACAGTCAATTCATCCCTTCATCTAGTAGGTCATATGAACTGAGACCCAATGAAAGTATCACCAGGTTTATATACTGAATCATCAAAAGACCATCAGGGATAAAGAGAGATGGTAGGAGTCATGGACTCTCTTAATACAAAGTATCTCAACAATTCACATTCAGAATCCCTAATTCACATGTAATGCATTTATAAGTTAACTATAGGGGATTCTTTTAAAATAGTCTAAAAGCAGAATAAAAAATGTTTCACACGTGATTTTACTTAGAGGCTTTGTAGTAAAAACCTCAAAAGATACAGGGGAAGCAGAATAACTGTTTTGTTAATTCAGAATCAGCTCCCATTCTGCAGGTGTCTCAAATGAGGACACTCTGGTGACAAAGAACTACTGCCACCAGGAGGCTCTGCTATGTACCTTTTATTAGAACTTTTGAAATTTAAAATATTCTTGTTTCTTTAAAGCTAAGATACCTTCTCATTTCACTATAACAGATATCTTACCTTCTCAATGACATCATTTTCATGGGAAGTTTTGTTTGTTTGTTTTTGCAAATGCAGTTATAGATAGCATCCCTGCTCTCCATCCCCAGGTAACAAGACCCTCTCACCTAATTTAAAGCTTAAATTTTGAATTCCGTCTTGCAAGAAGAAAACAGAACTGCTTTAATTTTTTATTAACTGTTGTTGTTGTTATATGCTGTCGAGTCGGACCCGACTCATAGCGACCCCTCTTGGGTTTCCAAGGCAGTATCACTAAGGAAGTAGATTGCCTCATCTTCCTTCCAAGGAGCGGCTGGTGGGTTTGAACCACCAGCCTTCTGGTTAGCAGTCAAGTGCCTTAGGCACTACACCACCAGAGCTCCCTTTATTAATTAAGCAGTAATTTTCTTTTAAGTCTTTCCCAACAGAGCTGATTAACTCCAACCTTATTCCATGGGACATTTGACAGGAGTCACCAAGCAAAACAGAGAAAGCGTTTTCATTGGTTTGGGCTGCACAGGCCAGCATCTATGACAATCAGAAAACCAAACTCACTGCCACTGAATCAATTCCAACTCACAGAGACCACCACTGGGTTTCTGAGGCTGTTAACTTTTATAGAAGCAGACTGCCTCAACTTTCTTCTGCAGAGCCACTAGTAGGTTCAAACCACTGACCTTTTGGTTAGTAACCAAATGCCTTAACCACTATACCACCAGAGCTCCTTATCTATGACAAAGGTAACTAAAATTATTTCCAGATTAAACATGGAGGTGATGACAATGGCAAAAGGAAAATTTTCAATTTAAGAATCAGTGAAAGCCTTGTATTTTTTTCTAATTAGTGTGGGCTAGAATTACAGTCAAGTTTTAAAAACAATGACCTGCATTTTTATAAAGAGGTCCTAGCTAGTAACTTTTTATACAAGAGAGTGGAGAACTTTGTTAAGAGCTTCTGTCAATTTCTAGAAATCTAAATTTATTCAAGCTGATATGTCATTTCTATTGTCCAAGAAATGCTTTTTTCAGTTGTGCGTTTACTTTATTAATCATGGCTCTCCCAACCAATGAATAAGGATCTAGTGGCAGAAATACACATTTCATGATGCTCCTGTTTAAAAGGCCTTTGGGCGGGACATTTTGGATTATCTATGGGATCTGTGTGCTTCACAAGAATCCTGACACTCAATACCTTTAGGAAACTAATCAAGTGCTATCCTCCTCCTTAGGACTCAGATCATAAAACAGTTACATATTTACAAGCACAAAAAGCTTAGCCTTTTGCTAGACCAAATGGGCTTTTTAGTTATCCATTTAAATAACCAATCAAGTGTGACATCTTGTAAGGAAAACTACCATATTTGCAGTGAGCACAGTAAAAAAAAATATATGAAGATGGTTAAAGTAAATGCTGAAAACCAACCAAAATATTAGTGCAAAAAATATCAGTATTATCTGTTTTGGTTTACATGAAAACCGTAACTAAAGATTTTTTTCTCAAGTTCATATTGTGATTGATTAAAGCAGAATTGTTCCTTTCACTAGATCATGTCTAGCAGTCTATGCATGCTGAGACCTTTCTTACAACTACAGAAGCACCTGCATCTACGTACCACTGCACACTCACATAGCTATAATCTTCGGATGTTCATGAGTTTTACAGGAGAGGGTTTTCCCGTTAGTGTACAATAGCCTTTCTCAACCCAGATTCGTCATCTGAACCACCCAACACAAAAGTTTATTTCACTGACTATCTTCTCAATTATTGTAAGGACAGTATATAACTGGCATCATTCGTGATGCAGAGGAATATTAATTCAATACATATAATGCATGCCAAGACTATTAGGGCTCAATTCTCCTGTTGAACCAGACTGGTTTAAAATTTCTGGGAGAGAATGAACTTTCTTGAGTTACATATGAAAATTTGCATCTTGTTTTCCAACTAGGAAAAAAAAAAAAAAGGAAGTGATGTCTTTTAAAAATACCATCTAAAACACAGATCAAGCGGAAATTAAGTCTAAAAGCTTAACTCTAACAGCAGCAACAAGAAGTTTCCTAAGTACAAATAGGCAGTGGGCTTGTCCCAGAAAACCAGTTGCCATTAAGTTGACTTCAACTCATGATGACCCCTATGTGCCAGAATAGAACTGTGCCCCTCAAGGCTTTCAATGGCTTAATTTTCAGAAATAGACCGTTAGACCTTTCTTCTAAGGTGCCTCTGGGTGGACTTGAACCACTAACCTTGGTTAGCAGCTGAGCACATTAACTATTTGTACCTCCCAGGGACTCCAGAGCTTGCAACAGTTCATTTAAAAGAGGACTCATCCAAACTAAGATCAGTTCTCCTAAGAATGCACTACCACAAACCCTGGCTTGAATGGAACATCGAGTTTCCAGATAGCAATCAGAGGATGAATGTGTAAAAATCTGATGCTTAAGGGAATTTTCTTCTACAACTCCAGTCTCGCACAGCACATTCTGAAGTTTGCCACTGGGTGAGTTAACTGCTAACCTGACTGACAGGAACAAAGCACTATCTGGAAAAATGTCTAATCAGTTTTTGATGGAAATTCAAAACACACCTCTTTTCCTACTTAGCAAAGGTTTTTCCGTCACTTCATTTTCCAACTTGGAGAAGAATTCAAGGCCCGCAACATTTCACCTGTAAGAAAATCTTGTTAAATGTGAAGGAACTCACTTAAATCCGCACAAAACAGAAACTAGATAGCCATAACTTCAATATCTCTCTGAATCACTGACACCTACCATATGGGCATGGGGAAGAGGAAGGTTAAAATGTTAATGTTTTTAAGATGTCAAGTATTATATCCTTACAACTTCCAATCATTTACTTTAAAAAAAATGAAGCCACAGGTGCTGATGGATGTTTTCTTTTCACTCTGGGTTTGCCTGCACTATTCTGTCAGTGCTGTACAATGTGGTTAAGATTTAAACCGCAGAACCCATGACAGAAAAGATCTGCTCAAAGGAGGAAAAAAGATATTCTGAAGATCAGCTCAAAGAGTATCAAACTTCTAATAGATGACTAAAACGGAAGCTTTGGAAGGGCAGGGACTGATACACTCTTAAGCATCTGGGTACCTGGCACACAGGAAGTGCTCAACAAATATCTGCCAAAGATGAAAGCTTTTCATTAGATTCAAAGTAGGAATTCTATCCAGGTGAAATTACTTATCCTTTAACAAAATGACTAAAATACAATCTTCCTAGGGAGCCATCAGGTAACACAGAAGGTTTCAGAAACTTTGCTGGAATAGCTACCTAGCTCACAACTCTCTCTGAAGTGCTTCCTGATCCAGTAATGTCTGTACTAGCGACATGGTCTCCTGACCAATGCTGACTGGACAAGGACTGGATATCTGATTCAAACCAGGCTCACTAAATTCTCTTTCCAAAAATCTAGAATGCAAACAAGCCACTGAGCCTGGGAAAGTCTCTAGAGTAAAGAGACAAAACTCAGGCACTGTGCAGTTGCTAGAAGTCTTCTACATGCCACGTGTACAGAGAAGCTGAGAAAGCCAGTCTAAAGAGAAAGTAATTAAGTAAATGTAGAAAAAGACAAAAAGAGATGAGATAGACCCTCTGATTCCAGTATCAAAAGCTGCCCCTGGGTTCCTGAAGTGCCCTAATATGGTTCCAGTAATTCTCCTTTATGCATAATCTAGTTTGATTTGTATCCTATTACACACACACAACAAACAAATTTTCACAAAGGCACATGTCAAAAGCCTTAAAAAATGTTTTACTCTTGATCCAGTAATTTTTTGCTTTCAGGAAACAATAATAATTGTTGTTGTTGTTCTTAGGTGCCATCGAGTCATCTCCAACTCATAGCGACCCTTTGCACAGCAGAATGAAACACTGCCTGGTCCTGTGCCTTCTCATGATTCTTGCTATACTTGAGCCCATCATTGCAGCCACTATGTCAATCCATCGAGTTGAGGGCCTTCCCCTTCTTCGTTGACCCTCCACTTTACCAAGCACGATATTCTTCTCCAGGGAATGGTCCCTTCTGACAACATGACCAAAGTAGGTAAAACGAAGTCTGGCCATTCTCGCTTCCACGGAGCTGGCTGCACTTCCTCCAGGACAGACCTGTTAGTCTTTCTAGCAGACCATGGAACTCTTAGCATTCTTCTCCAGCACCACAACTCAAAAGCATCAACCCTTCTTCAGTCTTCCCTATTCACTGTCCAGCTCTCACATGCACAAGAGGTGCTTGAAAATACCATGGCTTGGGTTAGGCTCACCTTAGTTTTCAAGGAGACACCTTTGCTCTTCATCACTTGAAAGAGATCTTTTGCAGCAGATTTGCCCAATGCATTACATCGTTTGATGTCTTGACTGTTGCTCCCATTGGTGCTGATTGTAGACCCAAGTAACATAAAGTCCTTGACAACTCCAATCTTTTCTCCATCCGTCGTGAAGCTGTTTATTGGACCAGTTGTGAGGATTTTTGCTTTCTTTATATTGAGGTGTAATCCATACTGCAGACTGGAGTCTTTAATCTTCATCAGTAAGTGCTTCAAATCATCCTCACTTTCAGCAAGCAAAATTGTATAAGCTGCATTGTTGTTAATGAGTTAACAGATTGTTAACAAGTCTCCCTCCAATCCTGATGCCACATTCTTCTTCATATATCCAACTTCTCAGATTATTTGCTCAGCATACAGATTGAATAAGCATGGTGAAAGGATACAACCTTGACACACTCCCTTCTTGATTTTGAATCATGCAGTGTCCCCTTGTTCTGTTCGAACAACAGCCTCCTGATCTATGTACAGGTTCCTCATGAGTACAATCAAGTGTTCTGGAATTCCCATTCCTCTCAATGTTATCCATAATTTGTTATGATCCACACAATTGAATGCTTTTGCACAGTCAATAAAACATTAAGTAAACATTTTTCTGGTATTCTTTGCTTTCAGCCAAGATCCATATGACATCAGCAGTGATGTCCCTTATTCCACATCCTCTTCTGAATCAGCATGCATTTCTGAAAGTTCTCTGTCAATATACTGCTGCAACCTTTTTTGAATTATCTTCAGTAAGATTTTACTTGCATGTGATATTAATGATATTGTTCAATAACTTCTATATTCTGTGGGATCACCTTTCTTTGGAATGGGTACAAATATCGATCTCTTCCAGTCAGTTGGCCAGGTAGCTGTCTTCCAAATCTCTTGGCATAGCTGAGTGAATGCCTCCAGCAGGGCATCATTTGTTGAAACATCTCAGTGGGTATTCTGTCAATTCCTGGAGCCTTGTTCTTCAGCTATTCCTTCAGTGCAGGTTTGACTTCTTCCTTCAGTACCATTGATTCTTCATCATATGCCACCTTCTGAAATGGATGAACACTGACCAACTCTTTTTGGTATAGTGACTATGTATTCCATCTATCTTCTTTTGATGTTTTGTGCATCATTCACTATTTTGCCCATAGAATCTTTCAGTACTGCAACTTCAGGCTTGAATTTTTTCCTCAGTTCTTTCAGCTTGAGGAATGCCTAGCATGTTCTTCCCTTCTGCTTTTCTAACTCCAGGTCTTTGCACATATCATTATAGTAATTGGCGTTGTCTTCTTGAGCTGCTCTTTGAAATCTACTGTTCAGCTCTTTTATCTTGTCATTTCTTCCATTTGCTTTAGCTACTCTCCATTCAAGGTCAAGTTTCAGAGTCTCTTCTGACAACCATTTTGGTCTTTTCTTCCTTTCTCGTCTTTTTAATGACCTCTTGCTTTTTTCATGGCTGGTGTTCTTGATGCCATCCCACAACTCCTGTGGTTTTCAGTAACAGGTGTTCAATGTATCAAATCTGTTCTTTAAATGGTCTCTAAATTTAGGAGGGATATTGTCAAGGTCATATTTTGGCTCCCATGGACTTGTTTTAATTGTCTTCAACTTCAACTTGAATGTGCGTATAAGCTGTTGATGGTCTGTTCCACAATCAGCTCCTGGCCTTGTTTTGGCTGAAGATAATGAACTTCTCCATCGCCTCTTGCCACAGATGTAGTTAATCTGATTCCTATTTATTCCATCTGGTGAAGTCCACGTGTATAGTCATTGCTTATGTCATTGAAAAAGGTATTTGTAATTAATAAATTGTGTTTTTTTTTTTTTTTTTAAAGGTTGGTTTTAACGACTTATTCATTACAAATACCTTCTTTGGTCTTGCAAAATTCTATCATGTGCTCTCCAGCATTATTTCTATCACCAAGGCCATATTTTCCAACTACTGGTAACTCTTCTTTGTTTCCAACTTTTGCATTTCAGTCCCCAGTGATAATCAACACATCTTGATTGCATGTTTGGTCAATTTCAGACTGCAGAAGTTAGTAGAAATTTTCAATTTCCTCATCTTTGGCTTTGGTGGTTGGTGCATAAAGTTGAACAGTAGTAGTATTAAATGGTCTTCCTTGGAGCTGTATGGGTATTATCTTATCAGTGACAGTGCTGTACTTCATGACATATCTGGAAACAGTCTTTGTGACGATGAATGCCACACCATTTCTCTCCAATTTGTCATTCCTGGCATAGTAGATCATATGGTTGTCTGATTCAAAATGGCCAAAACCAGTCCATTTCAGCTCACTAATGCCTAGGATTTTAAGCATAGGTACTGAAACAAGGCGGGCTTCTGCTTACTCACTGATCTGCACTGAACATTTTCCCTTGTTACCCTCCCGAGAGGGACCGGGTCTCCGGGAGCAAGGTAAGCACGGGCGTAGCACAGAGTAGCAGGCCGGGAAAGCAGAAGAAAGGGGT
>NW_006921752.1:4354421-4355951 GCF_000298275.1 Orycteropus afer afer
ACTATGGGGAGGAAGTGGGAGGGGAGCTGTTTCATTGTGGTAAACTGTGGTCAGTGTCATGAGACAAAGTATATGTAAACTGCTGTATGGAAAGTGAATTTGCTCTGTAAATGTTCACCCAAATCACAATTTAAAAAAAAAAAGAGAGAGAAAAAGAAATCACACAATGTTGCATTGCTCAAACCTGTTGTAAAAGACCACTTTAAGGTATTAAAAAATAAAGATGTCACTTTGAGGAATAAGGTGGGCCTGACCCAAGCTATGGTGTTTTCAACTGCTTCATATGCATGGGGAAAGCTGGGAAATGAATAAGAAAGACTGAAGAAGTACTGACATTTCTGAATTCTGGTGCTGGAGAAGAATGCTGAACATAATAGGCACTGCCAGAAAATAAACACAAATCTTGGAAGAGAACCACTAGAATACTCCTAAGAAGCAAGGATGGCAAGACTCTGTTTCATGTACTTTGGACATGTTATCAGGAAGGATCAGTCCCTGGATAAGGACACCATGCTTGGTAAAGAAGAGGATGAGTGATAAAGAGGAAGACCTTCAAGAAGATGGACTGACACAGTGGCTGCAGGAACGGGCTCAAGCATAGCAATGATTGTGAGGATGGCACAAGACACAGCAGTATTTCATTCTGTTGTTGCGATGCAGTAAATTACATAGTGTGGCTTTTCTAGCCATTAAGTCTTTGTAAGCTCCATAGTGGAATTTGCTAAGAGCAACTGAGTAGCTCCTGATTGTTAAAGTTACCCACCTGAGGTATTTCTGTTGGGAGCAGCATGAAGTAATCTTCTGGGAATTTCACTCTCTCTCCGTTATGTAGAACTCTGATGTTGGGATTGGTTGGTTTGGGCCATTCTGCCAGGCTCAAAAGAAGCCCTCCTAGAGGCAAAAGGAATCTTTCACTGCTGGCTGAGAGACACGCACTGCTGAGAGAGACACCGAGAGATGCTCAGTGCTGGAAGAGAGACTAAAAGAGACTGTTGGCTGAGAGGCAGCGGCCTGAGAGAGACTGAGTATGTTCCTGGATTTGAATTGTAGCCTGCTGCTTCCCTAACAAACCCCATAATCTGTGAGTTCTGTGTGGCCACTGCAGCATATTACTGAATCCAGCAAAGAGGTGGTGGGTGCTGCGGGAAGAACAGTGGGTAAAAGGGCTAGAGGGAGGCAGCCTTGCAGGAATAGGCCTTGGGCTACTGATGGAGATTATGTCTTCCTCTTGTGGGGTTAAAGGAGGTCAGAAGATGCGGCCTCACTGCCCCTTCGGCAGTTGTACATGGACAGGGTCACTGTGACTAGGAACTGACTCGATGGCAACAGCAACAATAACAACAACACGGCCTTATGACAATACTATCAAACCACAAAAACCAACATTCTTGAAAAATATTCAGAATGTGAAAAAGTGCTCAAGATACATAAAAACATCACATTGCCGGATCTCAAAACCTACTATACAGCCACAGTAGTCAAAACTGCCTGGTATTGGTTCAATGACAGATACATAGACCAATGGAATAG
>NW_006921752.1:4358406-4368190 GCF_000298275.1 Orycteropus afer afer
AAAAAAAAAAAAAAAAGATACATAAAAACAAATTTTTCTAAAATAGTAAGTACAATGCCAAGCTCAATTTTAGTTTTAATACCAATGAATGCCATAGAATAAATAAATAAATAAAAAGACTCAAAACATGGACATGAGATTACTGCTAAATTTGATTTTTCTCTTTGTTGAATCTTCCAAATTAACATGTATGGCTTGTTATAATCAGGGGAAAAGAAAATTTAAAGGAATGATAGGCTAAAACCGCCACACCAAAATCCTACTCTGCTACTACACCTCTAAGGCAAAAAATAAAATAAAAAACAAAGAAACTGCTCCTGGCACACACTCATGTACAAAACTGTACTACAGTAACACACTATTATTTGAAAATTAATTCACTGATCTTAAAACAAAAGACTGTTTTTGAGTTCTTTAGGAAGAAGGTCTTTATTCTACAGAGGTGGAAAGGAAAGACCTTTCAGACATTATTTGTAATTTAACGGAAATTCAGATGAACAGAACTTCAGAAATAAAAAATGCACTGTTGTCAAATTGATTCTGGCTGACAGTGACCCTATGGTGGCCCTGTAAGTGAAATGAGGCTGCCCTGAAAACAAAGTAGAGAGAGCAAATGACAGTAGTTGACAAAATGGGAACACAAGGCCCCTTGTTACTCCTATTTGTCTTTCTTTCCCCTCATCTCTTCCTGCTCGCCCTCTCCCTCAACAGTCTAATACAGTGTTTCTCCACCAGTTAATATACATCCACCCCTTTAAACAGATGTCAATTTCATACTTTTCTTCAATATAATATGAAATGTAAAACACCCTGAAGCTACATGGTCTGGATTCATATCTGGCTCCAGCATTTGTCGGTTCTGTGACAATGGGCCAATGATTTAACCTCTCCATGCTTTAGTTTTCTTGTCCATAAAATGGTGATAACAGTATCTATCTTCAAGGGCTAATGTAAAGATTGAATGAGTTAGTACACAAGGATTGTATTTTAGAAGATCACCTTGACAACAGTGGAAGGTTGGATTCTAAGAGATAGGGACTAGATGCAGGACGGTATCATGCAAAGAGAGTGAAGGGTATAATCAGTAGTGAGGAAGTTGGAAACACAGCACTTTTAACTATGGATAAAAGACAAGAAAGAAAAAGAAGTCAAGTCCATGATGACTTCTAGGTTTTGTTTGGCTACCTAACAAATGGTGTCATTAACCAAAAAGGATAAGGAGAATTTGAAGGGGCAGATTTAGGGTTCTGCTTGGGGAATCTGAAATAAGCAAATGTTTTTTAATATATTTATTATGCTTTCAAGAAACTAGTAGTTGGTTTTTTTTTTTTTTTTAATAAGGTGGCCAAGGATGTCCATAATTTAGCAGGATTCACCATTAAAAGATTTCCATTCAAATATAGTTCAATTTCTTCAGAACCTTCATATTCTTAGCCACTGTTTCTGAGCCCTTCATTTATCTCATCTTGACCGAAAGTAAATCAACTGGATTACACCAGAAGAAATCTGAAACACTGTATTTCCTGTATTTGATATAAAGGAGGAGCTGGTATCTTACATACACATGAGGCAGTAAACTCAACAAACAACTGGACCAATGGTTTCATATAACTACTGCACAGGAAAGATAAACTATACTAAATCCTAGGGAATTCCTAAGCTTTGGATCAAGATGAGATCAGATTCCCATCATAATTAAGGTGTCTCTAAAAGAGTAACAATGTTAGATTCTATTGCAGTGTGCCTATCCCATTCATTTGGATGTGAATGAAAGTTGGTAATATTCTATGGTCACTGGTATCAAAAGCTGGATATAGTCATGTATCAGGTTACCAATATTAGACTACAGGAACTAATTTACTTACTTGACTCCAAGGCAATGAAGCCTAAAGGCAATGTAATTATTGTGCCTAATGTCCTATTTCAAAAAATATTTGGTAGATAAAGGTCCACAGAGTATTCTAAGAATATAGTTTACTAAGTAAAACAGAACAAAGAGTATAGTGATTGATTTTCAGTCTTGATTCTAGTATCAACTGATTATATGACCATAGCTAAGCCACAAATAGTCCATGTCTTCATTTACAGGTAACAATAATGAACATATAACTGAGTTATATGACCGTTAGCCATTAGAGAGGTGCAAATCCTAACAACAATGAGATACCATCTCACCCCAGCATTGATAGCAAAGTTCAAAAAAATAGAAAACAACAAATGCTGGTGAGGGGGTAGAGAAAGTAGAACCCTCATACACTGCTGGTGGGACTGTAAAATGGTAAAAACCAGTGTGGAAAGCAGTATGGTACTTAAGAAGCTGTAAATAGAAATACCATATGATCCAGCAATCCCACTAAGAAGTATATATCTTACAGAAATAAAAGCCATGACATAAACAGATATATGCACACCCATGTTTACTGAAGCATTATTCACAATAGTAAAAAGATGGAAACAACCTAACTGCCCATCAACTGATGAATAGATGCACAAACTATGGTACATACACAATGGAATACTACGCAGTATTAAAGAGTAACGATGAATCTGCCAACACCTCATAACATGGATGAACCTAGAGGACATTAACGCTGAGTGAAATTAGTCAATCACAAAAGGACTATTATATGAAACCAATACTGTAAAAAGTTAAAAAAAAAAAAGGTTTATGAACAGAAAGAATTTTTCTTTGAAGGTTACCAGGAATGGGATGGGAAGGTAGGGAAAAATCACCAACTATAAGTGGTCTAAGGAGCTCTGGTAGCATAGTGCCTAAGGCATCCGACTGCTAACCAGAATGCTGGGGGTTCAAACCCACCAGCCACTCCACAGAAGGAAGACTGGGCAATCTACTTCCGTAAAGATTTATCGCCTCAGAAACCCAAAAGGGGTCTCTATGAGTTGGAATCAACTCAATGGCAGTGAGTTCGGTTTTTCTGGTTTATAAGCAGTACACAAGGGGAAGGTCAGCACAAAATGATCAAGGCAGTGGAAGACACAGGGAGGAGAACAAGAATTAAAGGCAACAAAGGTAAATACCATTACATAGACAATCCTGCAACAACAGCGATAACAATAATTTACGAGTGGATGCATAGATGAACAAGGAAGGCTAGGAAGGCAAACGGGACCATACCCACCAATATATATATAGATTTGATAGAGGCTATCTCAACTTATACATTTTTATGTGTTGCTAATATATCCATGAATGTAGTAGAGTTATAAAAATGTTTCAGTCATAACCAAGCATCTTGAGGGAATGAGTTGCTGGATATGGAAGTTCAGAACAATAGTTTTGGGGGACACTAATGTCAATTGGCATAACACAGTCCACAAAGACAATGTTCTACATCCTACTTTGGTGAGCAGAAACAGAGGTCTTAAAAGGGATCACAATAAGAGGTCCTAGATAGAGTGGGGGAAATGTGGAACAGAACACAAAATCATAAACAAGATCAGCTTACTGGCCTGATAAAGGACCTGTGGAAGCCCCAAGACTATGGCCTTGAGACAGCCTTCAAGCCAGGAACTGAACTCCCATGACTCAACTGGCAGCCAAACAACAGACAGAGCCATAAGATGAACAGTAATATCAGGAGGGTATATACCAAAAAACAAACAAACAAAAATGGTGCTCGCAAAGCTGGATATCTATTTGCATAACAAAACAGGATCCGTATCTCATGCTGCATACAAAAACTAACCAAAATGGATCAAAGACCTAAATGTAAAAACCTAAAACTATAAAGATCATCAAAGGAAAAACAGTGGCAAAATTAAGGGACCTAATACACAGCATAAATATCTTTATCAAACATAACTTAAAACACACAAAAAGAAGGCAAACTAGATGACTAGAACTTCCTAAAAAGTAAACACTTAGGTATATCATAAGATTTCACCAAAAGAGTAAAAAGAAAAACTATGACTGGGAAAAATTTTTGGCAATGACATAGTGGACAAGAAACTAACCTCTACAATTTATAGAAAACTTCAACATCTCAACAACAAAAAGATAAAAAATCCAATTAAGAAATGGGGAGAGGACATGAACAGAAACTTCACCAAAGAAGACAGGCAGACAACAAACACAGGAAGAAATGCTTGTGACAATCAGTCTCTTCAGAGATACAAATCAAAACAATAATGAGATTATCATCTCATGCACACATTAATAGCAAAATTCAAAAACAAAGAAAACAACAAATGCTGGTGAAGGGGTGGAGAGAGTGGAACCTCAGACACTGCTGATGTAAAATGGAACCACCACTATGGCAAATAATAGTGGTGCTTCCTTAGAAAGTTGGAAATAGAAGTACCATATGCTCCAGCAATCCCACTACTAGGTATATATTCTACAGAAATGAGAGCTACAATACCAGTAGATATATGCACACCAATGTTCACTGCCACACTATTCACAATAGCAGTAAGATGGAAACAACCTAAGTGCCCATCAACTGATGAATGGATAAACAAACTACAGTATATACATACAATGGTATACTACACAACTTTAAAGAATAACGATGAATCTGTGAAATACCTCTAAACATGGATGAACTAGAGGACATTATGCTCAGTGAAATCACAAGAGGAAAAATATTGAATGAAACCAATATATAAAAAGTCAAGAAAAGGTTTACACACAGAAAGGAACTTTCTTTGAAGGTTACCAGGGGTGGGAGGGGAAGAGGGTAATTCACTAACTAAAAGGTAGACACTTGTTAATAAACAGTAAGAGGAAGGTCAGCACAAAATGATCAAGGCAGAAGACAGTGGGAGGAACACAAGAGTTAAAGGCAACAGAAGTAGATACTATTACATACACAATCCTAAAATAACAGTAATAATAATCTATGAGTGTATATACAGACACACAAGCCAACAAGTACGAGAACACAAATGGGACTATACTCACGAATATATAGGTTGGACAGAGGATATTTCTACATACATATTTACATGTGCTGCAAATATATCCATGAATATATAACGAATATAAGGGCAAAGAGAAAACATCCTAGTCACAACCAAACACCTTGAGGGAAGGAGTTGCTGGGCCTGGGGCTCAGGAACATAGTGTCAGGGGACATCAATATCAACTGGCACAAACGGTCCACAAAGAAACTTCTCTACATCCTACTTTGCTGTGTAGCAGCTAGGATCTTAAAAGTCTGTGAGCAGCCATTAAGGTGCAACTATTGGTCTCTTCCCGTGAAGAGCAAAGAAGAGTGAAGAAAATCAAAGATGTGTGCAAACAACTAGTCCAAAAGACTAATGGACCATGCAAATCTCAGCATCCACAACCCTGAGACCAAAAGAACTAGATAGTGCCCGGCTACCACTGCTGACCACTCTGAAACGGATCACAATAGAAGGCCCTGCATAGATAGGGAGAAAGTGTGGAACAAACTCAAAACCATAGAGAATACCAGCCTTAGTGATCAGATAGAGACTAGAAAAACCCCTATGGGTATGACCCTTGTTATGTTGTTGTTATGTGCCATCGAGTCAGACCTGACTCATAGCGACCCCTCCTTGGGTTTCCAGGGCAGTATCACTGTGGAAGCAGATTACCCAACCTTCCTTCCAAGGAGTGGCTGGTGAGTTTGAACCGCCAGCCTTCTGGTTAGCATTCAAGTACCTTAGGCACTATGCTACCAGAGCTCCTACAGGTATGACCGTTAGATATCCTTCAAGCCTGGAATTGAACAAAGTCCCATGGCTCAACTTTTAACCAAACAAGACCTGTCTATAAGGTGAACAATTAATACCAGGTGGTATTCACTCTTTAAAACAATTAACCATTTAAGATCCAAAGGGTAGCATTTGCCCAGAAGGCAGACAGGGCTAGAAGAGGAGGAGGCACGGGATGAGTGATGTTACACTGTGGGGACTGCAATCAATGGCATGAAATAGATGTTTAGGAATTGCTGAATGAAAAACCGATTTGCTCTATCAACTTTCACCCAGATCACAATAAAAAGCTTAAAAAAAAAAAAAATTATGTACCCTGCTATGTGGAAAATGCTTGGCAAAGTAGGGAGGTAGGCAAAAACAAGGCATTCAGCTATTTTTCAAAATTTCAGATGAGAGGTAATGGTTGTTTCAGTATACAGCAAAATATAAGTGTCTATTTCCGAGTGGAGAATTGTAGATTTTTTTAAATCTGTATTTTTTGTATTTTTCTTTTTTTTTTAACCAAAAGTTATTATATTACTTTTATAATTAAGAAGAAACACAAATAAATATTATAAGACAAGTTAATTTTAACAGAGTGTGGATTATTACAAAAACAACAATTTGAACAAACCTGTAAATACAATTGGAATATTTTAATACTCAATGAATCTTTTCCTCTTTTCACTGATGAAAAGCTTGCAGAAGTCTCTTTAAAACCACTGAATGAGCTATAAACAAGAATGAAGGGCAATTTCATGACCATGTATAGGGTTGGCAGACAATGTTTCTATAGTTATTTGTATGTTCTGTAAGAATTTCCAGGTATACAGTAGAGCTGACAAGAGACAAGGTTGTAGTCACTTCTTGGCCACAGCCAGCTACCCAGAAGGAGCGAGTAGTTGGACCTGTGGGCTCAGGACCATGGTCGCAGGGGACATCAAGCTCAACTGGCAAAACACAGTACACAAAAACACTGTTCCACATCCTACTTTGGCGAGTAGTGACTGGGATCTTAAAAGCTTCCAAGTAGCCATCTAGATACAATGATGGGTCTCTTTTAGTCCAGAACAAAGAAGAATAAACCACTCAGAGGTAGATCTATGTAGGAGATCCTGGACAGAGTAGGAGAACAATGTGAAACAAAACTCAAAATCATTAAAAAAAACAGGGGGGGGGGACCGGTTTGCTGGTCTGATCGAGTCTGGTGGAACCCCTGAGACTATGCCCCATAGCTGCCCTTCAGGTCTGGAATTGAACCCACTCCTGTGGCTTCCAGACAAACCAAAGACAGGTATATTAGCTGAACATTTACATTAGGGCGATATACCCCTTCGAAGGATCAATCATGGGAAAATAGAAGGGCTGGGTATGCATAAGGAGACAGCTTGGGGGCTAGGAATGCATGGGAGGGAAGGACACAGGGAAGAGGTAACTATGGGAAATAAGTGGGAAGAGACTGTTGCACTGTGGGAAATTGCAGTCAATGTCATGAGACAAAGTGTATGTGAACTGCTGTATGGAAAATGAATTTGCCCTGTGAACTTTTACCCAAATCACACACAAAAAAGAAAGAATGGAAAGGCAATTTCAGTTACAAGCTATGTTCAATCCACTAAATCAGTGACATCCCCAACCATATCAACGTATTTCATACAAATCTGACTGCTGTTGAAGGCCGTATTTATCCTACCAAAGTTCTACAGAGTCCTCTCTTCCATTCCAACTGCTCCTTCAGGGCTTTTACTACTGGTGAAGTTCTTCTCCTGCGGTGTAGTAAATTACTTAGTGTGGCTTTTCTACCCATAAGTCTTTGTAAACTCCAAGGTGGGATTTTCTATGAGCAACTGAGGAGCTCCTGATTGCTGAAGTTGTCCACCTGGAGTATTTCTGTTGGAAGTGGCACAAAACAATGTTCTGGGAGGTGCCCACTCTCTCTCAGGTGCTTAGACTTCTGATGCTATGATTGGCTAGTTTGACCACCCTGCTGGGCTCAAAAGGAGGCCTCCTAGAGGCAGAACTCTCTGACTGCTGGTTGAGGAAGACGTGCTGCTGAAAGAGACATGCACCCCGGAAAGAGACACGTGCTGCTGGGAAAGAGACGCAAGAGACACACATTGCTGAGTGAGACACTGAAGGACCAGCACTGCTGGGAAAGAGACTGTGAGAGACTGTTGGCTGAGGGACAGTGGACTGGGAGAGAGACTGAGCGCTTTTCCCGAACTTGAGTTATAGCCTGGTGCTTCCCTAATAAATCCTATAACCTGTGAGTTCTGTGTGGCCACTGCAGCGAATTATCGAACCCAGGAGAGAGGTGGTGGGTGCTTTGGGAGAAACGGTTGGAGAAAGGGCTGGAGGGAGGCAGCATGTCTGGCCTTGCAATAATAGGCCTTGGGATACTGCTGGTAATCCTGTCTTCCTCTTGTGGGATTAGAGGAGGTCAGAACATGTGGCCTCCTTGCCGTTTTTGCATCTCCTAAGAAATATACCTTATACCCTTTTCTTTTGACTACAATGCTTAACCCACAAAAAGCAAAAATGTTTTTCATCCACTTGATCTGAGTATGACTAATAATAATAAATTATATTAGAGGTTCTTTTAAAATATAAGTTTCTTGAGGGTAAGGATTATTGTCACGAGCTATAAATGGCCCTTTTAGTAAGTTTCTGCTTTCTAATATGAAATAAGGAGCCCGGGTGACACAATGACTAAAGCACTCAGCTGCCAACCAAAAAGCTGGGCAGTGCAAACCCACCAGCCACTCCATGGAAGAAAGATGTGGCAGTCTGTTTCTGTAAAGGTTCACAGCCTATAGGGTCCCTATGAGTCAGAATCAACTTGATGGCAGTGGCTTTTTGTTTGTTTAATATGAAACAGGAAATGGCTGAGAGTACTTAACTGTTAATTAATAAATTAATCTATATTTAGGACTAAGAGTAATTTGTCCTCATCAGCTTGCTGTGAACATCAATAACAATATGCTCTCTCCTTTTATATGAAGGCCTTTTTAATAATAGCAGCAAAATAAGGGTTCAATAATACATGTTTACCCATCTGTGTTCTGGGATATAACCTAAAGTTAACACAAAGTATTTTCATTCTTACAAGATAAACCCTGAATTATTTTACTCATGTGACAAGTTCATGACATTACTGAATCCCTAAGGTTGCTCCTTATGATCCACACAAAGGATCTGTGTGGATCATAACAAATTATGGATAACATTAGCATGGTACAGTGAATTACATGGTATGGCTCTTCTAACCATCTCTGTGACTCCTACCAGATGACTGGGTCAAACTATGCAAACGTAAGATGCCTGTGACCCACTAAAAGAATTGGATAGCTTGCTAATAACGTAAATAAGGTACATAGCAACCCATTGTGGGGGCTGAACTGTGCAAATAAGGTGTATGGAAGCCTAATGTGGGGACTAGTCAGTTTTGCCATCTGCCTAGGCTTAAATGAGCCCTCCCAGAGGCAGGAAGGGGAGAACTCACTACCATCAAGAAAGAGAAGCAGGAGTGAAGCACTTCCTTGGACCCAAGATCTCCACGCAGAGACAGCAGAGAAATGGCAACAGCAGAGCCAAGAGATGTGAAGGAGACAGTGCCAGGTGTGCCTGCCCGAAGAGTGAAAAAGCTGAGTGCCTTTGGGTAGGATGTTTGCTGGCAGAGTTAGATGCCTCTCTGGGCACTAGCAGAGGGCAGGCTTTCCTAACTGAAAATTGTATCCTATCTTTCCTGAACCTGAATTGCAACCTGATGCTTACCTTGTTGTTGTTGTTGTTAAGTGCTGTCAACTTGTTTCCGACTCATAGTGACCCCATGCACAGCAGAACAAAACACTGCCCAATCCCGCACCAGCCCCACAATCTCTGCTATACTTGAGCCCATCATCACAGCCACCGTGTCAACCCATCTCATTGAAGGCTTCCCCCTCTTTCGTCGACCCTCCACCCTACCAAACATGACATCCTTCTCCAGGGAATGGTCCTTTCTTACAACATGACCAAAATAGGTGAGACGAAGTCTGGCCATTCTTGCTTCCAAGGAGCATTCTGGCTGCTCTTCCTCCAGGACAGATTTGTTAGTTCT
>NW_006921752.1:4371296-4380171 GCF_000298275.1 Orycteropus afer afer
TGTATGAAAAGTGAATTTACTCTGTAAATCTTCACCCAGATCAAAATAAAATTAAAAAAAAAAAAAAGGTTGAGGGTGGCAGTATGTCTGACTTTTGCCTCATAGGAATCAGCCTTAGGCTGATGTTGCTGATAGTGATTCTCTCTCTCCTCCTTGTGAAGTCAGAGGAGGTCAGAGGTACACATCACCACCATGCCCTTTTTCCAATTAGGAAGAATGGAATTTCCAAAACACTTAACTGTGCTCTTGTAGAACTTTTACATAAATTAAGAGGCAGCTGCTTGAGTAGAACGAAATGATACTGCATAGTTTAAAATTGGAAAACATGTGGCAGGGTTATATCCTTTCGTCATACTTATTCGATCTGTATGCTGAACATATAATCTGAGAAGCTGGACAATATGAAGAAGAACATGGTATCAGGATTGGAGGAAAACTTATTAAGCACAATCTTGCTTGCTGAA
Source organism: Orycteropus afer afer (assembly GCF_000298275.1). Lineage (NCBI taxonomy): Eukaryota > Metazoa > Chordata > Mammalia > Tubulidentata > Orycteropodidae > Orycteropus > Orycteropus afer. Next base: position 4,371,761 of record NW_006921752.1, read on the forward strand.
AGTGAAATACTTACCAATGAAGATCAAAGACTATGCCCTTCAGTATGGATTAAACCTGAACGTGAAAATAACGTAATCCTCACAACCAGACCCATAAACAACATCAAAAAAAAAAAAAGGAGGAAAAAATTGAAGTTGTCATTGATTTCATTCTACTTGAGTCAACATTCAATGTCCATAAAAGAAGAGGTAAAAAAAAAAAATCAAATGCCTTATTTACTGATTTACTGAATTGGGCAAATCTGCTGCAATAGACTTCTTTAATGTTTTAAGAAGCAAAGATGCCACTCTGATGACTAAGATGCTCCTGACCCAAGCCATGGTCTTTTCAATCCCCTCATCTACATGCAAATGCTGGACAATAAAAAAGAAAGAAGAAAATGCACTTGAATTGTGGTGTTGGAGAAGAATACTGATTACTGTGGAGTGGCAGACAACTAACAAATGAGACCTGAAGAAATACAATCAGAATGCTCCTTCGAAGGGAGGACGGTGAGATTTCAGCTCGCTTACTCTGGACATGTAATCGACAGAGACCAATGCACGTCAGGTAAAGCCGAGGGTCAGTGAAAACAAGGAAAACCCTCACTGAGATGCGTTATCCACAACAGCCTCAATGACGGACTCACACACACAGATGATCATGAAGACGGACCAGGACCTGGCAATCTTTCGTTCTGCTGCACACAAGGCTGACATGAGTCAGAGCTGATTTGATGGCAACTAACAAGGTTTCTGCCTGCTTTTCTCATATACATAAAATAAAACTATTGGACCTAAATAAAAGTAATATGAAAACTAAACTGTTTGTATCTTTTAAGTTAACAGAAGAATCCAAGTCCCCCAGAGTTGGTCTTCTGAGTTCTGAGTCAGGACACAGCACTTAACAACCATGACAAAAAGCTGGCAGTTTGAGTCCACCCAGAACCCCTGAGAAGAAAGGCCTGGCAATCTGACCCCCAAAAAATGACCCACTGAAAACCCTATGAAGCACAGGGCTCCTCTGACACATGGGGCTGCTGTGAGTCAGAATGACTTGATGGCAACTGCTTTTTAAAACTTAATTTCTAGCTCGTTTTTTCACATGTTAGTGTAGAACTGGAGATTGGTCAGGACTAAGTCAGTAAGACTGATTAAAACACCTGATAAAAAGAACTTACAGACAGAACATCCTAAGTTTTAAAATACATAAATATGTACAGAGTGCAAAAGTGATTATCAGCCGAAGCGTCATCCCTCCTAGGTGTTTTAAAGTGCAGTATGTTTTCTCCTGAGGGAAGTGGCAGTTCAGTGGTAGAACCCTCAGTTTCCATGTGGAAGACTAGGGTTCAGCTCCCAGCCAATTCACCTCACACAGCCACCACACATCCGACAGTGAGGACTTACATGTTGCTACAACTCCGAAACGGTTTCAGCAGAGCTCTCCGACTGGGACAGACCAGGTAGAGGGCCTGGTGATCAACTTCTAAGCCCAGCTAATGAAAATCCTGTTGATCACAATAGCCAGATCCCATTGTGTATGGAGTCACCACAAGTCAGGGGCAACTGAACGGTAGCTGACAACAACAACATGTTTTGTTCTGACCTTTGTCTCATAACTACTGTAACACAGGTTTATGAGATGGAATTTAACTCTACCAACAGCCAAATCCACTTTTCTTTATAAAATTTAAGCTTAAATAGAGCCTGTTTGTTTTTGCAATCCTCAATACTAGAATTCTCTAATTATACACACACACATTTACTTCTAAACAGGGCTATCATTTATTAACGTAGTAAGAAAGTCTGAACTACTATGACTTAAATCTGAATCACTACAGAGACAAGCAACAAACTTCGGGATATTAAGGCTGCTCATATAATGAATAAGCATGGAAGCAACCCTAAAGCAACTAAGTGTATTAGTTCTGAAATCAGAATCTCTACAAAAATGGAGGGATGAATGCCAAAAAGGAATGAACACTGTTTAATAAATTAAGAGTTGCTCCCACATTTCAACATTACTAATAATTAAAACAGCTGGATTCTCTCATTAGAGTGGTTCATATACCATGAGAAGAATGTCATTAGACTTTAAATATCAACTATCCCTGGAACAGATAAGAGTTTAGCATTATAAAAAATTAAATACTGTGTCTTGTTTACTTCTGATTAAAAAGCATGATAATTGTAGAGAATTTAGAAAAAAATACATATAAATACAAAGAAAAACTAAATTGCCTATAAACTCATCACCTTCCAACATTTTATACTGACACTGCCTGTATACACATTCACATGCCTACATACATGCACATACAACATACACACAAAAGGGATTGTAATGCATATAAACTTGTGTGTATTTTGCACCTATTTTATCACGAATACATTCCTGTGTCATTAAAACAGCCTTTGAAAACATGATTTTTAATGCCTCTATAAAATATAGTTAACCAATCGACCCTGGGGATTTTCTAAATGAACACTGGAACGCTGTATAAGTCAGGAATTAACCCTGGTGGCACAGTGGCTAAGCACTCAGCTGCTAACCAAACGGTTATCGGTTCAAACTCACCAGCCGCTCTATGGGAAAAAGATTTAACAATTTGCTTCCACGAAAATTGACAGCCTTGGAAACCTTTGGGAGCAGTTCTACTCTGTCCTACAGGGTTGCTATGAGTCAGAACAGACTTGTCGGCAATGGGCTGACTTCAAAATCTGCCTGGAGAGTTTCTCTTCAGAAATCTTAAGTTACAATTTAAAAGCCTTAGAATCTTTCTTCTAACCAAGAATCCAATGAAATTCACTAAGTTTCAGCCATGAAGGATGTCTGCCGAAGACCACATTTTCCCAAATGGAGCACAAAATTTCACAACTAATCATGAGGAAGAAAAATTAAATAAGTATCAAGAATTGAGGTGACTATAACAAATATGAATTAATACCTAACACAGGGTCACCAACAAGGAACCCTGGTGGTACAGTGGTTAAATCATTTGGCTGCTAACCAAAAGGTCAGTGGTTCAAAGCCACCAGCCACTCATGGGAGAAAGATGAGGCAGTTTGCTTCCATAAAGATTTAAAGCCTTGGAAACTACATGAGACAGTTGTGTCCCGTCTATAGGGTCACTATGAGTCAGAATCAACTCAGTGGCAGTGGGGTGGGTGGTGGTGCGATAAGAGTTACTAAGCGCTTACCTGCAATGTTTTCTTTTAAAAAATAAGAGAATGTATGAATCTATTACTTGTATAGTTAATTTTTCAAGCAGGTATAGAAAAAAGAACAATTATAGGAAAAATGCATACAGGAAAAGAATGGAAACAAATAAGACAAAACATTAAGTTGTTAACTCTGGAACATGACAATATTCTTTTAACTTTTCTGTATTTTAAAAATTTACCACAACAAAAATATTAAATTTAAAGATTGATCATGTAAGATAATTCAAAATTTTAGTTATTAAAATAGAAGAAATAAGTTTTGCCAGACACTCTTTAGAGAAGGAAAAACAAAAAGCTGAGCGTGCGGCATTAAGAAGTTGTTCTAAATAAAACAATTCTAAACTAAAAGTAAAGTTTCATGTTGGAAACAAGTTAGGTCTGAAGAAGTATCATCTTTTGAACCTAAAATCTATACTTCCTTCTGATACTATCCTATCCAAAAAGGGTAATATTTTATGTTCCACCCCAAACGCTATTTTAAATGGTTAAGCAAGTACTGTGAGAACTGCAAGACTATATTTCATTTTCTGATTCTAGTTTTCCTTACTTCATACATGTCAGGTCTTCCTAATACATTTATTTTTAATTTCATTATCTAAAATCCAAACTTACTTCAAATGACAACTAGAGTTTACTACTTGATGAAATCTTAACATAAATGAGCGTAATTTTCCAGTAAGTGATGTCCATACCAGAACAAAAATTAAAGAATAAAAAACAACAGAAATAAACCAAATCTTTATATTCGTTCTCACAAACAAAAACTTAAAATAAACGTAAACTCACCCCGCAAAATTACCCCATTTCTCCCAATGGAGCCTTAGGTTGTCTTAACTTTGAGACAGCTCCACCAACCCCCAATCCACTAGTCAGTTCTCACCTTCGTTCCCTGCTAGAACACGTGAATTTTTCAGCAAAAGTGACTCATTCATTGGCATCTTGTCAAACTAACCCTGAAACTATAAGGAGGCTCAGCGCTAACAGAATTCTAAAGCTAGAATACTTTCACTAGCACACATCATTTTGACTTCAGAGAACTGAATCACTTTCAGAGCCAGTACTTACTAACAAACTCTGTTTCTATTCTTCCTTACAAATCGTTCTCCACCATCCCACCCCTTCTCAATTTCAGTTTGGCAATTTTCTAATCTAAAATACCTCCTATCTGTGGAAAAGACAAGATGGAGAAACGTAGAGGCAACATAATAGGAGGAGGAAGAAAAAGCAGCTGTATACCCAGTTTAAATAAAGATTCTATTCAGAAACAAAGTGCATCTATTCCACATAGTTACCAAAGTTTACGTCTCGACTTAGTTAAAATGAAAACACAATGTAATACATAACACACACACAAAAAATGAGCAATCACCAGGAATAAATTGTTCTGTTATGATTTCACTAAACGAAGTTTAAAAAACCACCTAAAAACCAATTAGTGAGAAATACTTAGACAAAAAATCTTTAATAAGATGTCACTAGCATAACTATCAACTGCAAACCACCTAATCCTTCCGGTTTATTCATTTATCTACTCAAAGGTAATCTAAAAGAAAGGGATGGGGAAGGAACCGAGAAAAACAAATGCTTCATTCACATTACCAGACAGTTACTTATAGCTCTCTCAACTGCCACACTCCACCTGGTGGCAGGAGATGCCTGAATTAGTCATTATACAGGAAATTTCAAAGAATACTTCTAGATGTCCTTGGAAAAAAGCAATATGCTCTTCTCTTGCCCTATATAGCATAAATCTAACAAGATTCCATGAACATTTTATCCTATAATTGTAGGTCAACATCTAGTAACGATTAACATAAAGGTGTGACAATACTCAGAATGGAAGACAGAACAATCTACTTAAAATCATTCTCTCCATCACACATTAATTGTCATCTCAAGTTTTTAAAACAGGTAACAAGGTACTTAAAGCAGCTACAAGAATGTTATCTATTCCCACTAACTTTCTTTACTCTTCCCCTATGAGTAAACTAGAGTTTCATTAACACAGTTAATAGCAGACTGCCACATTGCTTTTAGATATTTGCCAGTAACATATACCCATGGGATACTCTAGAGACTTGATTTCAACCAAAAATAAAAATAGATAAACAGAGCTCAAACAAAATTAAAACTGAGTCTGGCTGCCCACACTTATTTTCACACATGAGGAAAAATAGCAGTTCTCTTAGAAGCCTGGAGCAGACGTATCTTTAGAACACAATGTTAAAAATATGTGCCCCCCTTTTCCCTACCTGTTTCTCACTCAAAGCTGTGATTTTGGCTTGAAGTTCATGAAGCTGTTTCTTTAAATCAGCATTCTGATTGGAAAGAAAAAATATCTGTGAGAAAGATATTTCATTTGTTAACAGAATAGTAGCAAGAAGACTTTATACATACTGTATTACAAATGATGAAGCAACCTTAAGCATTTAGCCAATCAAATCTACCATGCATTAACCCATTTAGTCATATCACCACCTAATGTATAGGTCCAAACTGTAGGCTCCTACTATTAGAATAATGAGCCCTGTTGGGACATTAGTTAAGTACTGGGCTGCCAACTGAGAGGTTGGCAGTTCAAACCCACTCAGGAGCTCCGTGGAAAAAAGATCCTATCTGCTCTCATAAAGATTTCAGCCTAGAAAACCCTATGGGGCAGTTATACTCCATCCTAAAGGATTGCTATGATTTCAAATCAACTCAACGGCATACACTACCACCACTACCAGAGTAAGAACAGGTTCTCTGTAACTGCTTTAAATCATAAGAAGTTTTGTATATTAGCATTTTGCATTGTAATACCACCTTTCTATCAAAATATTGTTATTCTTTATAGAAAGTATCAGTTGACAGAAAATCTAAAGCTCCACTAATCAGACCAAAGCAGGAAAATGGAGGTCATAAGTATATATACACTGCATGTTTAATGGCAGTAACAACAAAGACAAGAGATTTTTCTGCACTTGGCCTTTCCCTTATTTAGTAGAGTAGAGTACGTTTGTTATTTTAGCCTAGATTTGAAAAGCTGTCAGTGCTGCAACTGCCTTAACACTACATCATTCACATTAGCACACTGACGTCCAGGACAATTTTCTCAGTTCTAAAATTCTAGGAATCAAAAAAAGAGTACTATTTTAGATGAGATACATTGAGCCTTTTATTCAAGCCTTTTATTCAAGTGGGGAAAAACAAAAACCAAATTAAAATTTCCAAATGCTTAGGGCAGCAGGACAGCCTATTAGCAGGCTGAACACCATCTCCAATGAGAGATTACTTTTGTCTGGTCATTCCATATATGATTCTCTCAGTTCTCCCTCTCTGGTCTTCTGCTAGGATTGGGGGCACAGTTCCTCTTCCCTTCTACTGAGTTTCCTATTTACTGGGTCCCAGGGTCTCCATATGGTCCTTTTTGTATGTGTATTTGAAATAATGCCTCTGTAAGGAGATCACCAAGGAGCCCTGGTGGTGCAGTGTTTAAGTGCTCAGCTGTGAACCACAAAGTCAGCAGGTTGAACCCACACAGAGGCTGTGAGGGAAAAATGACCTGGTGATGTGGTCCCATAAAGATAACAACCTAGGAACCCTATGGAGCACTACTACTCTGTCCTGTAGGGTTGCTATGATCAGAATTGACTTGACAACATGCAACAATAACAAATGAGAACCCCTACAAGACAGTCCAACTATAAATGCCCCTTCAAACTCTTAGGGTCAGGCCTGTTGTGTTACATCATCATCAGCACATCAGAAATGTTGAATTTCCTAATATTTTAGTTGTCCACAATGTGGGTTACCATATTAGATACGAAAGGATCTGTTAATCCAAGTCTACTGACTCTTGAGTCCCTGAACTAAATTTGAATAGGGGCGGGGGAGATCAAACAGGAAAAGCTCCTCATGGAAACTGGACTATCAAACAGGAGTAGCATGCAAAATCAATGGATTATGTTAAAACACAACAGTTAGGCCACCAGGCTCTAAACTACAGAGGTGAGCATTATGCCTCACTTCCAAAAGTTAATCAGCCTCAGTACCATGCTTCAATCCAAGAATTTATCTTACTTTACTTCACAATGAGGCACATATGGTATGTTTAAAAAAAAAAAAAAATTTCCATGCAACTAACTAGTTGCCATCAAGTCGATTCTGACTCATGGCAATCCCATGTGTTGCAGTGCTCCACTATGTTCCATAGGGTTTTCATATGTTCCATAGGCTGTGACCTTGCAGATGCAGACTGCTCGGCCTTTTTTCCATCTCTGGGTGGGTGTGAACCACCAACATTTCAGTTAGTGGTCGAGTGCTTAACCATTTGTGCCACCAGGGGCAGACACACACACACACACACACACACACATGTTTTTATTTGCTTATTTATTTCTGGGCGCCCATCTATGAGTCTAAGGACTCTGTGAAGAGTTTATGAACAAATGAAAGGGAAAACTGAGCAAGTCTGTAAGTACTTTCCATGCGTATAAGTCATTATCTAATAGCTACAGAAGAGATGCTGCCTGAACAACAAGCATAATCATCCAAAGACAAGACAATTTTTAGGGAGATTTCGACTCAGAGACAGAGAATAAAATACCTAAGTCAAAAGTCCTAGGAGATTTTAAAGAAAAGTTAGCACTTGTTGGATTGTTGTATAAGATACTTTTACACTGTTTTTAGGGGTCTTTTAAAATTTTCTAAAATGCTTTTTAAATAATCTTCTAAAATTCTTACTCTGAACATAGTGGGATTCCACAGTTAAATGTTCTGTACTCTTAGCTGTACTACAAATTCCGAGAAACTGTGAATGATTCTGGGACACTTTCAATATTTCTGAGCCTACAGAAAGCTTGATAAACTCTGATTTGGAATAAGTGGGCTCTCAGAAGTGAAATTTAAGCTATATGAAGAGTATTAACTCTCAATTTTTTAAAAACAATTAACATAAAAGCAAAACAACACTAACAAATACGAAACGACAGCTCTATTGTAATAGAACGGATTATTCTAAATCCTTAAAACATGAACACCAAAGTGCTAAAAATAATTGTTGTTAAGAATGAGATAGTTCTTTAAACTTAAGTGTAGTCTATGTTGTTGTTGTTGTTGTTATTTGCCATGGAGTCAGCCCTGACTCCTAGCGACCCCTCCTTGGGTTTCCGAGGCAGTTATCACTACGGAAGTAGGATTGCCCAACCTTCCTTCCGGGGAGTGGC
>NW_006921752.1:4380271-4387967 GCF_000298275.1 Orycteropus afer afer
TTAGCAGTCAAGTGCCTTAGCCACTATGCTACCAGAGCTCCCAAGTGTAGTCTATAGTTTAGTATTTTATCATTATTTTATTTTAAATTATTATAATTTAAAAATTAAATAAATAAAAATTGTGTATTACCTGTGGATCTTGCTTCATTTGAGCAACCAGTTTCTGGTAACAGAGAGAGAAAAAGAGACATTAGTCTTACATATTAACTCAATGTCTAGCCAGGTTTGGCCCTGAATATCCAGGATTTTAAATTCACACAGAAAATGATCCGTACCACAATCAGAATCTACATAAGGTTAGTAAGACACTCCTCTTCATAGGAAAAAAAATAAACCACCACTTGATATTGAGATGAAAAAAGTGCTTGTTTTCAAACAAATCTGGGGGATGGGTCTTTTCAAGGACAATTTAAATAAGCTGAATACCCTGAAAGCCAAACATCCCTCTAAAACGTTGTCATTTTCCTAGAGTCCCAGACAAGATCTGCAAAGAAGCTACTCACATACAAACCGGCCTGTTTGTGTACAGCAAAGTACAGATTTGGCAAGTCTGTTGGTTTGGTTCTTACCACAAAAGGAGTCTAGTGTCAGGCTTAAGCACCACTGTCTTCTGTGGAGGCAGAGGGCGGGGGAGGGAGGATGTTCTCAGGAGAGCAGTGATGCTTAGTACTGGGGAGTGAGTGAGAGAGCGGAGGCCAACAGTGGACACTCTACCCACCTGAGTTCCTCTGGAACGGAGATTGCTACTGAATACTCAACGAGATGTGCCTTTACTAGGGAAAACAGAAGCCCAGACAAACAAAAAACAAAGAAAAAGAAATACTGTTTAACCTAGCTCAACTTCTAAAACCACAGCTGCCCAAAAGTAACAGTAACCCTGGGCAGAAAAATTTTGAGGGATAAAAAAATATCAGAAGGCTAATTCCTAAACGTATCTAGGAATAAGCTGTTCCTGGAGTGAATTTTTCATGTAACTCAAAAACCTGTCACTCCCCTTGGATAACAAAATACTTTAAAAATTTTAAGCTATACTAGATAAAACTCTTAAAAGTATACTTATGTATCTTTGTAAACAGAAAAAGAGTCAAGTTTTATTGATACTCAGAGAAATGATTATCAATATAAAGTACTCAGCTACAATAAGCTCCTCATGATATAAACACTAAAACTGCTATGTTTTAGAAAGTTCTTCTGTGGTTATCTTAGTTTTTCAGTCTACGGCCAAGCAATCAGCTAATGAATCCTGCTATTATAATGTCTCCCTCTAACAGCCCTTGAACCTCAACACAAATCTGCTGCTTCTAATCTGCTGCCTGATACACTTAGACTGATTCCAAGATGAATAGGTTGTACCAGCCTAAGAAATCCCCCTGAGTAAAATGTATCCTTTTTAGTGAATGACTTATGACATTTATTCTGACTGGTCAAAAATTTTAGTTCCTGGTATTGAGATGCATTCCGGATAACTAAGGCTGCCAACCATGTACTCTGCAAGTAAGGAGGTGTGCTTGACTATGTTCTACTTCGTATCTGACAGCAGTGGCTCTTCTGTATCCTACTCTTAATTTACAAAATAGTAACAATACACATTCCAAGAGTCCAAAGGAATTAAACACAAGGTTTTATACATTTATACTTCTACTAATGTAGCCTAAAGGGTAGTTAGCTACATTTTTTTTCTAAAGCATTAAACTAAAAAATGCATTTTTAAATTTGAATATATTCTTTAATAACAAAGCCCCTTTGTTTTCTTTTTTGGGTTGATTACCACAGGCTTGAATATTATCCTAAAGTTACCTTTTTAAGGCTATAGGGGTTTTCTTCTATGATACTGGAACTTAAAAATGGACTGATAACCACACTAAATCTCCACTTCTGGAATAAATAAATCAACTTCTTCTCTATCTATACACAGTCATGCTGCATTTTAGACAATCAATGGTGGGATAAGACAAGCTAAGAAACTTACTAGACCATCTAAAGTCCTAGTGACTTTAAGCTGACACTGTGCTATCAAAGTTAAGTTACTTTTTATTGCAGACATGTACTAATTTTTCATGAAGATATACTTTATACCAGTAAGCAGCATCAGTATCTTCATAGAGAAAAGACTGAAGTTGTCAAGGGCTTCCTACTACTTGGTTCTACAATCAATGCCAATGGAAGCAGCAGTCCAGACATCAAAAGACGTATTGCATTGGGTAAATCTGCTGCGAAAGATCTCTTTCAAGCGCTGAAGAGTGAGGATATCTCCTTGAAGACTAAGATGCACCTAACCTGAGTCACGGTATTTTCAATTGCCTCATATACATGAGAGAGCTGGACAATGAATAAGGAAGATCGAAGAAGAGTTGATGGTTTTGAGTTGTGGTGTTGGAGAAGAATGCTTTAAAGTACCATGAACTGCTAGAAGAACTAGCAAATCTGTCCTGGAAGAAGTGCAGCCAGAATGCTCCTTGGAAGTGAGGATGGCCAGACTTTGGCCATGTTGTCAGAAGGGACAATTCTCTGGAAAACGATGTCATGCTTGGTAAAGTCAAGGGTCAACGAAGGAGGGAAGGCCCTCAACGAGATGGACTGACATAGCAGCTGCAGCAATGGGCTCAGGCATAGTAGGGAGTAAGTGACGCTGGCACAGGACCAGGCAGTGTTTCATTCTGTCGTACACAAGGTCACTGTGAGTCAAATACAACTCAACAGCACCTAATAACAATACTTTACACCAAGAATCAGCAAGTTAGTACCCATAGGCCAAATCCAGTTATCACCTATTTTTGTAAATAAACTTTTCTTGGAACACAGCACACCCATTCATTATATATTATCTATGGTTGCTTTGTCTCTATAACAGCAGAGCCAACCAATTATGACAGAGACTATAAATGACCTCCAATACCTAAAATATTTTATTATCTAGCCCTTTACAGAAAAATTTTACTCATCATAATATTCAAAGATAGAAGGAAAAAAGGTGATTTTCCCCAGAAAGTCATTATTATTTAAATATTTAATAAACATCAACCATTGCCACTTTCTTAACCACTTCCTTGTCCATAAAAAAAAAAAAGAACAAAAATATATCTCTACCACAGCAATACCAGGTAGTTTCATAACACACTTTTTAGGCCACCAGTCATTCAAGAAAGTCTTATTTGAGACTTGTTCACGTTTGAGGATCAACTACAGTCAGAATAACAATCTGTCATCTCAAAATTTCTTGAAAGGAGATAAAACTTCAAAAATCACATTCAACATCCATTAAACTATCTTTGAGCCACACAAATTTCGGACTGATTATTGTACCCCAGAAATTCATTCCACAAGGTGATGTTCAAATTTGAACAGTCAATTTAATTCTCAGTCATTTGCCACTCACTGCACCTCTATGTCACAATATTCACCCAGGAAGAAAGATAGGTTTGTCTTTGTAAACAAATTTTTCTTTTCCTCAATTGGTACTAGAAGCAAGGCTAAATAAATAAAATGTGTCTAACTCAGTATATAAGGCAGTCCCCAGGTTACGTATGTAATCCATCTGTAACTACGTCTTCAGGAATTTGTAGGTCAGTTGGAACAGGTGCACATGGTTCTTATTTAGACTTACTTTAATGCAAGAAAAGGCTCAAAGCCTTTTCAGTGATTTATAAGCTGCATGTGCAGCAAGTGAAGAAATGACTGTGAAGAAGAATTTCTTGCGAGTAGGGGTTGGTTAAATGAAGTAGGAGTTGGTTCAATCTTTTCAAAGTGAGGGCAAATTTACATAACATCCTAAAGGGCAAGTGCAAGTTGTTGGTAAACTGGACATTTATAACCCAGAGACCACCCATACTAAACTTTTTAAAGTTACTATAAAAACAAATCACATTTCACATAAAGAAGCACACCTGTACAAAGCAAACTGTAAGACTGCTACTGAGAGAGTTTAACAAGGTCCACAGCAGCAGCAAGAATTTAGCACAGGAAGCAAAGACTGTTGCAACAGAGAACAAAAAAGGGGCAAATTAGGAAGCTAACTATTACTTGTGAATCATTTTTAGCTTTATGATAAAAAAAAAAAAAAGTACGCTAAATATGTATAATTTATCTTCCAAAAAGTAAATTTCTGGCAGTTAAATACTTCAATATCATACTTGGAAATAATTCTGAACATCATCTATAAACAAACAAAAACATGATCGATAAAGACATAACACTGACATAATATTATAAAAAATATGTAAGTGCCTTTGAAGCTTTCCTTTGTCTGCATCTTTCCTAATTCTGGACAACTTGAAAATCCAGTAGTTACCAAAATCCCAAAATACTCTCCCAATTAATTCCAGAAACTAATCTTACACTATTTAGACAAAACAACAGAGACTATATCTAAGGACAAACAACTTTAAAAGATAGTTCTATTGTTCACATCACCATTTTTAAACATTCAAAAGTAGTCAATTCATCATAATTTATAACTTTTGAGTACCAAGAAGCCTCTGTGTGTGTGTGTGTGTGTGTGTACTTAGGCTAAGACCATACTCCAGCTAATGTTTATAAAACAGAGGTATTCTTTTTTTATGTTATTGTTATGTGCCATCGAGTCGGACACAACTCATAGCAACCGCTCCTTGGGTTTCCGAGGCGGTATCACTACCGAAGTAGATTGCCCAACCTTTCTTCCAAGGAATGGCTGGTGGGTTTGAACCGCCAGCCTTCATTAATAAATGTTATTTATTTATTTAAAGGAGCTCTGGTGGTATAGTGTCTAAAGTACTTGACTGCTAACCAGGAGGCTGGCTGTTCAAACCCATCGGCCACCCCTCAGAAGGAAGATTGGGCAATCTACTTCCGCAGAGATACTGCCTTGGAAACCCAAGGAGGGGTTGCTATGAGTCAGGTCCAACTCAACAGCAGTGAGTTTGGTTTTCAAGAATAGCTTTTTTACGGATTACAATTTTATATATATGTGTATGTATATATATGCATATATACATACATATAAAAAGTTTGGTTTGCCCAGGTACCTGAGTTAAAATGTAAGAATTGTAAAATTTAAACACCTATGAAACAATCATATTTTCTTTACCAAAGACTGGAATCAAGGCATAAATCTGTGTCATATGATAAGCAAAAACTTCACTGTATAAGGGAGACTACTACATGTTTGTTATTTAAACAACACATTAATTTGCATGGACTATGTCCCTCAACTGAACCAAAAGGTATAGAAAAAAAAAGACGTCACTTCTTTTAAAATCTTTGTAATATTAAAAAAAAAAACTTTTTTCAGTTCTTTTCTTTGGAAAGGAAAAGTCAGTATTTTATTAATGCACTTAAAAGTAATAATATATACTATCAATTAATTTGTTGAGTAACGAGAAAAAGCAAATCACATGACTCTTAGACAACTGTCACAAATTATTGAAACCAGAAATGAAAACCAGAGATGTGCCTGTTTACTAATCTCAGCCATCACTTAATAATACAATGTGGGAGAAGCTGCTAACAAAACCTACCTGGTGAACCTGAATTTCCACTTTCAGAGCCTCCTGTAGGGTCTGCAGCTCCATCCTCTACCTTCCCCACTTTCTCTTATGTCTGTTAATTTTACAGTTTCTTCAGTCTGTGTTTTAAAATAACAAATTCCTCTTCTCACTGCAGCTGCAGAGATTTAAAAAAAATGTTTTAGATCATTGTATTGGGCATAAAGAAAATATTCATGTTAAATAAAATTATATTAATATAAAATATTTGCCTCTCTAACACAGTATAAGGAATTTGCTATACACGTTTTTTTTTCCTGAAAACAATTCAATACCCGAAATCATGGGATTTATCCTTTGTTGCTCTGTGTGTGTGTGTGTGTGTGTGTGTGTGAATGGAAGGTTTGGTTTGCCTGGGTTCCTCTATAGAACACTTCCAATAATTAAAGAAATGGGGGAAAAATGGGTTCGCTCTGGTCATGAAAACATCTAAGCAACCACTACCTGCTCAGCACCATGTACACACTGAGGACAAAGAGCTGAACAAGTGCACTTCCGCCCCAGGTGAGCTCAGAGTCTAGCAGGGGAAACTAGCCATCCAGAACAAGCTGTCCCTACAAAGACACATAATAATGTGGTCATACATTTTTAAACATCACACAGAGTGAACTGGAGAGAGTTCAGGGTCTTTCAGAGGTTAAAAGGACTGAGGCACTTTTCCGAGTACAGGTTTTTACCCTATTTTATTTTATTTACTCTAAGACTTTGTTTTACATTCAACATTACGTGTACATTTAGCTTCACTCCCCATTTACCATGCCCAACCCTAACCTAATCTCCTCTCCTCCCTGCCCAGTAACAAGCCCCCCACCCTGTGCCCGTCATAGTTATTCACTCCTGTTGTGTCCTGCATTTCCTCCATGTGAATGTTGCCCCTCTGGTGCCCCATGGTCGATTGCTCCAAGGGATACATTTCCATAGAGTATGTGGGTGAGTCACCCTGGATTGAGTGGTCTGCATGTACATCTTGTTTACTGTTGGGCTGAGAGCCAGCCCTAGGAGTGAGCTTTATTCCAGGCCCAGAATGTATCCCACACCATAGTTTTGGGGTCTCACTCTTACCCTATTTAAAAAGAAACTTAAAACAAGGAATTCTGCCATAATTTAAACGTTTACATTTCACATATTAACACTTCACACATATAAATACAATGTAATGTAACTATTCTATCCCTAAAGTTATGACAGGGATATTAAAAAATACAGCTATTGTGTACAACAGGTGAAAGAGTCTAGTAACGGAACATGTTTCCAGCTACAGAGTGAACAGCATCTGCTTTCAAGCCTGCCTACGCATCTCTCTGAATGTGCATATAACTGCGCTAGGAAATAATATAAATTTGATGTCCTCTGTGAATGGGACACTTGGCCTGACCTTCATCTCCTCAATACTTGAAAACCCACTGGCACCAAGTCAATTCTAACTCATGGTGACTCCCGGTGTTACACAGGGTTTTTGTGGCTATCATTCTATCATTGTTATGGAAGCAGAGCACCACGCTGTTCCTCCGTGGCACCACTGGGTGGGTTCGAACCACCAACCTTTAGGTTAGCAGTCAAGTAAAAACTGTATGTGCCACTCAGGGACTTTCCTTCATCACTACTGCAATTTAAATTTACTCACTGGCTAATTGCTCCTTTAATTTTTCTTGAATGTGGCCTTAGGTATGATTTTAGGTACTCTCCTAAGCAAAAGTCTGTTTTTGTCTGAATGAATTTAAACTTTACTTCAAATCTATTTTCTTCTTTATACCTATTAAACTTGTAGTTAGAGCAGATTTTCAGCATTCTTATAAACTGAACCAAACAAAACCAAACCTGTTGTTGTTGAGTCAATTCCAACTCATAGCAACCCATGAAGGACACAAACCCTCTTAGGGTTTGCAAGGCTGTGATCTTTATGAAAGCTATGATCTTTACACAGCAGCTGGGTGGGTTCGAACCACAGACCTTCCGGTTAGCAGAAAGACACTTTTAATCATTGTGCCACAAGAGTTCCTTTTATAAACTGAGGAAGGGAATAATAAGGAAGCTGGAAGAACCACTAGTTTTTTGTTTTTTTTTAATTGTGTTTTGGGTGAAAGTGTACAGAGCAAATTCACTTTCCATACAGCAGTTCACATACACTTTGTCTCATGACACTGACTACAATTTACCACAATGCAACAGCTCCC
>NW_006921752.1:4388067-4389162 GCF_000298275.1 Orycteropus afer afer
GAGCTGCCTCCCTGTGCACACACAACCCTTCCATTCTCCCATGATTGATCTCTCCAAGGAATGTATCTCCCTAATCTAAATGTTCAGTTAATATGCCTGTCTTTTGTTTGGCTGGAAGCCATAGGAGTGGGTTCAATTCCAGACCCGAAGGGCAGCTAGGGGCCATAGTCTCAGTGGTTCCACCAGGCTTCATCAGACCAGCAACCCTGGTCCCTTTTTCTTCCCCCCCCAAATGATTTTGAGTTTTGTTTCACATTGTTTTCCCACTCTATCCAGGATCTCCTACATAGAAACCACTACTTCTTAAATCAATACAATGAAGTTCATGATTTTCACACTTTCTAGAAAATATTTGCTTGTGGATAAAGTCCATATTTAACTTAATTTTCTAAAAGTTCTTAGAAAACTGATTTAACAGTTATAATGGAATCATTAGCTACAGAAGATATTCTTATGACTATTAGTTTTCATTACATTAGCTTAATCTTACTAGGCTTAAAATATCAGTGGCAATCTCTCCCCTAGGGCTTATATACTATGTTATGTTATATCAACACACTCTAATCATATACATACACGCATATATACATACACACACACACACACACACACTCATTTATACACATTCTAAAGGCTAAATTTCCTTCAAATTCATTTGTAAAGGCTAGGAAAGGATTAACGGAGCCCAGGTCAGCCAATGATCAAGCACACAGCTGCTACTGAAAAGTTGATAGTTTGAACCCAACAGTGGCTCCTCAGGAGAAAAGATGTGGCAATCTGCTTCTGTGAAGATTACAGCCTAGAAAGTCCTATGGGGTAGTTCTACTCTGTCCTGTAAAGTCACTATGAGTCAAAACAGACTCGATGGCACACGACAAGACAACAGGAGGAAAGGATTACCATACAATACTGTCAGCCAAATAACTTTACAAAGGCAATAAATTTAGGGTGGCTATTTTGGAAAAGGAGACATATTTTGAAGAAAGCAGAATCAATCCTTCATGGAAAGTTGTTGTTGTTGTTGTTGTTGTTGTTAAGTGCCGTCGAGTAGTTTCTGACTCATAGCAACCCCATGCACAGCAGAACGAAACACTG
>NW_006921752.1:4390412-4394171 GCF_000298275.1 Orycteropus afer afer
AATAAAATTATTAAATTACTGACATAGTGAGCAAGAATTGTTATTATAATAAGCTTACTCTAAATACAACAGCAAACTTAAAACTATACAGTCACTTTAAATTTTAGATGCTAAAATAATCTCTACTCAGATTCTTAATGTATATATCAGAGTTCTTCTTGAAAAGAGCCCCCAACCCCACTGCCATGAGTCAATTTCCACTCACAGAGACCCTGTAGAACAGAGTAGAACTGCCCGTAGGATTTCCAGTGCCGTAAATCTTTACAGAAGTAGACTGTCACATCTTTCTTCCCTGAAGCCCCTCAAGTGGATTCAAACTGCTGACCTTTTAGTTAGCAGCCTAGTACTTTAGCTACTTGAAAACAGTATTTAAATTAATTTTCATTTTTCTAAGATACGTCCAAAAAGGATTCCTTATAATTTTTATCAAATTAAGAATTATTTTAAAGTTGAAAAGGTATTTTCACTACCAGAAAGCCCGTATTTTATTCCACAGTAGTAACATCTAACACCATACATCAACTCAACTCACATAAACTATGGAAATTAACAGAAGGTTAAAAACATGAAAACTTACAACATACATGAAAAAGGGTTAATATAGCGTATACCAAGTTCTCACACATTTTAAAAAAATACTATGAAAAGGCAATTCACAGAAGAAGAATGACCAACAAACATGAAAAAATATTCATCCTCACTAGAGTCACAGAAATAAAAATTTAACACATTTTGTATATGAAACTGACAGAGATTTGTCAAAATAGTAATACTGTGCTACATAGAGATCAGGTCAGATTAGGTCTTTCCTAACTTGCTAATGGTCATCTCTGGGTGCCACCACTAAGGATTACTTACATACTACTTTTAGGTTATCAGTATTTTCAAAATTTTCCATAGAAGCTATGCACTTATTTTTTTTTAATACATTTTACTGAAATATAATTTATGTAAAGTGACATGGGTCAATACTTTTTTTGGGGGGGGAGGCAATGTTCTCTCCCCTCCCCTCCCACCCTGATAATCAACAAAGAAAGTTTTCTTTCATATATAAACCTTTCCTTGACTTTTTACCATAACAGACTAATACAATATTTGTCCTTCTGTGATTGACTTATTTTACTCAGCATAATGTCCTCGAAGTCCATCCATGTTTTGCAGATTCTACATTATTCCTAGTGTTGCATAGTATTCCACTGTGTGTATGTACCACAGTTCGGTTACCCATCCTTCTCTTGATGCACATGGTGGCTGTCTCCATCTTTTTGCTATTGTAAATAGTGCTGCGATGAACATGGGTGTGCATATATCTGTTCTTGTCCTGGCTCTCACTTCTTTAGGATATATACCTAGTAATGGGATTGCTGGGTCAAATGGTATTTCTAATGCCAGCTTTTTAAGGAATTATCATACTGCTTTCCACAGTGGTTGTATCATTGGACAGTCCCATCAGTAGTGTATGAGAGTCCCAATCTCTCCACATCCTCGCCAGCATTTGTTATTTTCTGTCTTGTTGAACTTTGCCATTAGGATATGTATTTATTTTTAAATTAAAAAAAAAATAATGACTCAAATTGTATCTAACCCTGGGGAAAAATTAACTGAGAATTGATAAAGCATCAGAAAATCTCATACTGATTAAACAAAATGCTCAGGAAAATAAAAAGTAAAACCAGGGTCTACCCTGGAGCTCTAAATGTCAGAGCCTTGCATGATAATATGCAGCCTGCAATGCAAGTTAATGAGGAGCTGACAGCTTTTACTTCCTCCATCAGATTGTTGTCTGCTTATTAGAGACACTCAAAGAAGTGAAGTTTGGTTTGGTAAGGAATCTAAATGTCAATTACTCACTGTATTTCACAATAAAGCTGTAGGGTTAAAAAAGGTAGTAACTAGTTATAGAAAACCTTATGAAGGCTAAAGAGGTTCATATGAAATCTTTCAAAAACATCTCCTTCCGGGTAGCAATTTTGAGGGATTGGTCTCTGCCTAAAGGAACAAATTATATGAACATATTTATACCTTATAAAAACATGACAAGCACAAGTTGAATCCTTTAAAAAGTATTTTGGGGCCTTAGGCAACTCATGCAGCCATCATCTGAAGACTGTTTGGGGGCAGTATATAGCATCATATAGAGTCTATTAGTTGCTAAATTTCTAAAAGATGGCTTATCATACTTAGAACAGTTCCAATAAGTTATTAACAAATCAAGTACTGCAAAGTGAATATAAACAGACTCACAAAACAGTAACAGACACACTTTATTCAGGTATGATGCCTTTCACCATCCAACAGCTCTAAATAACACCATTAGAGAGGGCAATTGCCTAACACAGAACACTGTTTGGAATCTTCAAAGCTACCCATGTTAAACCTAATGGCCCTTCACCTCACCTTCAAATAACGAAAGAAACAAAACACACAAATAAAAACCCATAAACCAAAGAAAACAAAAACAATTAAATCTCACCTAAAAAGGCAGTTGTGTCTGGAAAGAACATCCACTGTGTCAAAAACAAAGCCACCTGAATCCACTTACTCATGGGGTAACCACTCTCAGCTTTGGGGAGTTTTTGTTTGCTTGCTTGCTTATAAACCAGGAAAATGGCAACTGACTTCATATGACTGTTATAAGGTTTAAATAAAGTAAAATTATATGATAATCCCTTTGTAAATTATCAAGTACTATGCTATTCTGAAAACAGAGAAGAGAGGCAATCAACCCAAGGGGAAATATAAGTGGGAGCTCTGGTAGCATAGTGCCTAAGGCACTTGACTGCTAACCAGAAGGCTGGTGGTTCAAACCCACCAGCCACTCCTCGGAAGGAAGATGGGGCAATCTACTTCCATAGTGATACTGCCTCGGAAACCCAAGGAGGGGTCGCTATGAGTCAGGTCTGACTCGACGGCACATAACAACAACAACAACAACAACAACATGCTATTCTTAACATAGTTAATTCTTTTACTTACACAAACTAAAACTTCTCAACACAGTTAATTGTTGAGAAGACTATAGGCTTTCCTGTTTTCAATTCTCTAAGAAACAGACTTCTAAATATTTTTAGGGGTGCAGTTCCACTTGGAGATATGGGACCACACGGTCTTTTACTATGATTCTAAGAACTTGTACTAGAATCTGTAACTCTGAATTTATTTCTTAGAAACACCGTGCTCTGTTCCTGAGTTGACATAACCTTCTTCCAATCAGAATTCTACCCATCAACCAACATCCAACATTTCCTTTAACAGTTAACTCCATGACACACTGTGCCCTCAGACTGAACTCCCTAAAAACAGAAAGCTCCACAGTCACTAGCTGTATTTATTTGGTGAAAGACTCCTTCCTCCTCTTTGGATCTGTATGCTCAGACCCAGTATTCAGAGAAGGTTTAATTAATTTTTGTACAAAGGCTTGGAAGATCTATGCATCCTGACTTCTTATCACATGCTTAAAATCAAATATCAGGTTTCCATTAATGTACTTATTTCCTACCATGTATGTAGAAATAATAATGCTGCGAGATAACTTAAAATACTATCCTTAATTTTTAACTTCATTAATAGTGCTAAAAGGAGCTCTGGTAGCATAGTGCCTAAGGCACCTGACTGCTAACCAGAAGGCTGACAGTTCAAACCCACCAGCCACTCCTCGGAAGAAAGATGGGGCAATCTACTTCTGTAGTGATACTGCCTCAGAAACCCAAGGAGGGGGTCGCTATGAGTCAGGGCCGACTCCACAGCACATAACAACAA
>NW_006921752.1:4394626-4406529 GCF_000298275.1 Orycteropus afer afer
AGCCACTCCTCGGAAGGAAGATGGGGCAATCTACTTCCATAGTGATACTGCCTCGGAAACCCAAGGAGGGGTCGCTATGAGTCACGTCTGACTCAACGGTACATAACAACAACAAATATATATATATATATGTATCCCCATTCCTCACTTATTGACATGGTTAGGTTCCAAAGACCAGGTTGTTAGTCAACAACTGATGTTATACAAAAAATGGAGGGTGATTATATCATTACTAACAGGCAAATTACAGCATTACATAACTGCTAAACTATTGAGAATCACAGCCCAACCAAGCTGACACAAAACCTTAACCATCACAGCCAGCACTCTTATACGCTGGCATTCATTACTACCAGAGATACACCATTAATGAACAAAATAGTCAGACAGTAGTTTTTTACTATTGTTGTAAATGGGTAATTTCGGATAACATGATAGTAAGTGAGGAGTAGTTATATGCATACAAACAGATATAAAACTAGATTTATGATACCTGAATGAATGTATATGAGTATAAAATACGTATCTTTCTGCTGTTTTGGGGGGAAGGTGTTTAAATAAACACAAACACACCACACACACATCCGACCACTGAACACACCACACACACATCCGACCACTGAAGTAGAGGGCTTCTGTGATATTTTGAGGCAAACCAGGGTTTCCCCAAAGCACCCTCTCCTCCACAGGTCTGCTCTAGTGTCCACCACTCCCTACCATCAGTGCTTATCCCAACGTACTGTTTCCACCTCAGCTTCCTGGTACCAGGTCTAGGTTGCAACAAGACATTCTTCCACTGCCCACCTTTTTTTTTTACAGAATCAAGCATGCTCACTAAAATCATCTCAGCTACACTGAACAACGGGGTCATTAAGTAAACTCAGAAATTTACAGAAATTCAAAATGAAGGAAGTTGGGGAGCAGTGTATCACAGCATAGTGACAATGAGGCCAAGATTTTAGAATTGGTTGCCACATGTCCCAGAATGCTATTTAAAGAGATAAAAGACTGTCCAGACAAGACTGGCCAGAATCCTATAAATATTTATCACACAATGGATAACATAAGAGGGTATGGTCATCTCAGCATAAGCAGTACTTAATAGAAAGAAGTGGGAGATAGATTTCAGATCAATATAAGGAAGAACTAAGGATTAGAGCTGTACAAAAAAGGAATGGGTTACCTTATGAGGTAGTGGACTCCCTGTCATTAGAAGTATTCAAGAATGCTGCATATCATATCCCCCTCTTGGAGATTCACAATGCACATTAGCATATTAAAGGTTCTGAGAAGTCCTGCAGTAAAGAAACCTGTTTAACTTTGTTTAACCCAGCATTTCCCAAATTATTTGATCACAGAACCCTCTCATCCCACCCCCACCCTACCATAACAATGTTTTCTCCATCTCTGTGGAACTAGAGTTCCTCAGAAAACAATGAGCTAGATTATTTTTAAAAATGTAGTATTCAACATGTACCTGAATAGCAACCTGCCAGGAATAGAGGACAAGAAATTACCACACACAGCTAAAGGCTGGAAGAGAAGATCTTTAAGGTCCTTTCTAACTCTAAGACTCTATCACATCTCAAATTAAAGGGCTAGCAGGGTCTGGAAGAGTAACAGCAGGGCAAGTAGAATAACAAGGTAGTAAAATGCAAGGTGAATCAGTTCAAAGGCCTACCTTTCATTTCCAAAGCCCAGTCCCTAAATGGCAAAAGTGACGTCTCCAGGACTGTAAGTTATCGAAAAGAAGCCTTAAGCAAGTATCTGCTCCACTCACTAAGGTAATTACTATTTGAGAGAGAGAACTTTTTTGTATGGAAAGACCCCTGCATTAGGAAACTACCCTATTCCAATTATCTTCCATTTAATTTTTTATCATAATACACACCAATTAAGGTTAATATTTGTTTGATGTTTAGTCACTAGACTGCCCTGTGCAATTGCAATCCTGAATTAGACATTTAAAGAAATGACTGAGTGTGAAGATTTATAAGCCATTAAAAAAATCTATTAAAGTCGATATTAGGAAAATAATGTATTTGCTTATATGCCCCACACACTTACATTTCTCTTTTTATTTTTCCTCTGAAAAATAATACAAAACAACACACTAAAAATGTAATTTATCACACATGAAGCACTTTAACATTAAATTTAAGAATATAAATGCTTAAGAGCCCCAAATTTCAAAGTCAAGAGTCCCACGGTTACATTAACCCAGCCCTTTTGCACATACACTACAGCCATCAAATTTCACAGTGTATTAAGTAATACAAAACACAATAGGAACCTTAACTTTTTATTTTTCTGACTTTCCCATTTTCAGTCGTAACCACTATATTAAGGACATTTTTGGGAAAGGGGGCCTTTTACATTTAACAGGTTATCAAATGCAGGAACATGCAAGCCCAGCAGTATTATTAGAAATACAAATGCATTTAAGATATGGCTATATGAAACTAAGACAAAAATTCACTTTCACTCACTGCAAAGAGCAAAGCCTCATTTCTGGGAGAGAGCTTTCTTTGCAAAAATCACTGAGCATTTGAACGACTATCCAGCTAGCATCAGGTACACTATGCCTGCCTCACAGAAATACTTACCAATTTTGGGGAAACTTGTTCTTCTTCAGCTCTCTATCCCCCTATAACAGAAAAGGGGAGATGGAATTAGACTACAAACACAGATTTATGACAAGTCATTAAAAACTGAAGACTTAAAAGATTTCTACCTGATTATAAGAAGGGAAAATCAAAATATGTAAGAGTCTCCAAAGTGTGAAACCAGAAGAGAAAAAGGGAAGATGCAGGAAGGAGGGCAGTTCTCCTCCTCCACGGTTTTCAAGACAAGGAAAGGTAGCTGGTGGTTTCCCTTTCCGAAGAGAGACACAGAAATCAAATGCCTCTCATCTAAATAACAACACACAAATATACTCTCATCCCCAACAAATGACCTTCACTGTCTGTTGCTTTTTATTAACAACTTAAGTTAGTTATCACCTCTAGGTCTGGTCCACTCAAAAGTTCTTTGATAAATTTACCTTAAAATGGACTTGCCCAATGTAAGACTTAAAAATTCATAGCATTTTATAATAATGTAGAGTCAGAATTTCAATGAAACTTTGCACTCACATCTTAAAGTCTCACAACTTTAGCTACATACACAGAGTGACTTTCACTATGTCATGAATCTAATGGATGACCGACCATTAGACCAGAAAGAGAAAGGTTCTGGGATCCAGGATCCAATGCTCAGTGATGCTTTTATTATTTGTGTTTTTTTCATACTATAAAGATTAACTAAATTCCACTAAGTCAAAGTAGGCTATAATATAACATTGTACATTTTACATTTGTAACATTCCCTGCCCAAAACTTGTTTTATTAGCAAAGCAAATAAAATTTAAGGGAAAAAAAACTTTCCCCTCATGTTTTAGCATTAAATTATTTAAATTTCATGTGTCATGCCCTAAAACTAGTAAGTTTGAGAGCATGACACATGGCTAAAGCGTTTGGCTGCTAACTAAAAGGTTGGTGGTTCAAACCCACCAGTTGCTCTGTGGAAGAAAGATGTGTCAGACTGCTTTTGTAAAGATTTACACCCTTGGAAACCCTGCAAGGCAGTTCTACTCTGTCCCATAGGACCTCTAGGAGTCAGAACTGACTCAATGGCAGTGGGTTTGGATTTGGTACATTTGATAGCAGTCTTCCTTATACCTTAAACACAGTACACGTGTTGACTGACAATACTCTAATAGTGTTCTCATTTATGCCTGGAGCTATTTCAAAAAATCGTCATGTCACCAGTTTATAAAACTTTGTTTTATCATGTATATTCATATTTAACACATAGTAAAATCATTTAGAAGAGTTTACATTCATGTTCTAAAGAAACTCAATTTGCTGTTCTATCCTGTTTTTTCTTTAGCAGCAGTCCTTTTTAAAGTTCTCAGGTCCCTATAAATGACAACTTTAATCCCCAAAGTTAGAATGACTCCCAACCAAAGGAAATATCATGCAACAATCTGTAGAATGACGTGCTTATTGAAAAGTGGGTGCTTAACATTATAGATACCTACAGGACTCTGTACCACGTAAAAGATGCCTAGAATAGTGCCAGGCATAGAGTAAATGCTCAATAAATGTTTGCTGAACGAATGAATGAACTGAATGGACATTTATACTCTCTGTTCCAGGCTTATCTCCCTAGCAGGCCTTTCCTGATAGCTCTTTTAGGCTGGGGATAATTTCTTATGCATCAATCTCCCACAGCATCATTTGTTAAATAAATGACTTTCTGAAACTGTTTTCACCCAAATTGTTGACTAGGAAGTAAAATATTAGTGTTTTAAAATACAATGAAAAAGACTGAGAATTTGGACTAAATTAAGAACTTCTACTCATCAAAAACAAAAACAAACAAAATTCTACCATTAAAAGAGTAAAAAAGCAAGGCACGGAATTGGAGAAGACAATTGCAACACATATAATCAACAAAGACCCATACCCAGAATATATAAAATATATTGAGACTCAAAGCAATTAGGATGCAACTGGCCTATAAACTCCATGTTACTGTATGTTGAATTCTGTATGTATGAATTGTAGGTACAGTTTTCTGGGAATAGGGTCCATAATCTTAATCCTAATTGCAAAGAGGTTCAGATATCCAAAAAATGAATAAATGAAACCTGTTGCCATTGAGTCAATTCCAATTCATAGTGAACCTATAGGGAAGAGTAGAACTGCCTCATAGGGCTTCCAAGGCTGTAATCCTTCCAGAACCAGACTATCACATCTTTCTCCTGCACAGTGGCTGGTGGATTTGAATCTTTTAGTTAGCCTGGAGGGCTCAACTACTACACCCCCAGGGTGATTATTAAATACAATGATTATTAATTATTAATCATCAAGAAACATGACAAAGAAAAGCAAGTACTTTATTCTTACAATTTAATAATACTGAGTGAACAGTAGTGCCTACGGCATTTGACTGCTAACCAGAAGGGTGGTGGTTCAAACCCATCAGCCACTCTTCGGAAGGAAGACAGGGCAATCTACTTCCACAGAGATACTGCCTCAGAAACCCATGAAGGGGTTGCTATGAGTCTCAATGGCAGTGAGTTTGTTTTTTTCTTTTTTTAACATACCAAAAGGAACTGAGTCTGAAATGCAAGTTTTATTTCCTAATGTTAAACGGATTAAAAATCCATTTAAATTTGTTTATCCCATGCATTTCAGACCTGTAGCTACAATAGTTAAGAATTTTAACCCTACTTGCCTGAAATTTTAAAGTACAGTTTTGTTCTTTTTAAAAAGGTTAAAACACATAAATCAGAATAAATAAAATTAATTTTGCTTTCAGAGATGAGTATTATCTTGCTAACATAACTTCACGTGATTTTTTGCCAATTGAAGATTGTTCACCTCTCTAGAACCTCACAGGTAGTTGCTTTAATTAAAGCTGGGAAAGAAAAAAGTCAGATTTCTTATATAGTTGTAAAATTTAAATGTTATAAATAAACCACAGGTGATTAATAACTACTTCTTAAGTACCTTTTGTAAAATATCTAAAACCTTTACTCATATATGAAGAAAGGCAGTAAACAAGTTTTGCAGAGAAACAGCTCAATAATAGATCATGATTTAAATTAGGCTAAAATTTAAGTCACCCCACTACAAAATTTAAACGATTAAGTTTATAGTCTGTGCTCAATCATAAATTTTGATAAGGGACCAGAATAGCACGGATAATTGTCAAAGACACTTAAAATGTCACCTTACCCAGAAGATTCAATCTCTTCTTTTCCCTACTAAAGCAAATTGATAATAGTACAATACACTACGTTTTAAAAAAGAAAAAGTTTTTACTGCTTTTTAATCTGTTCTTCCAAACTTCCAACAGAAAGCATAGTAAGTGTGAAATAAATTTAAATGTAGTTCAATGGTAAGAAGAAAAAGTAGAACCCTGCTTACTGAGATTTAGCTTTGCAGGGCCCATCATCACAGTCACCCCTCGTAGCCTCTCAAGGACATGCCCCGTTCAACACTTCTCCCTTCAATCTCATGAAGTATTAGTTTTCCCCTCACTGTTGGGTCATTTCATTTCTCCCATCTTAAAAGAGAGAGGGAAAAAAAAAAAAGTTCCTTTGATTCCATATCCTCTTCTAGTCACCGTCTCATATCTACGCTCCCACGTAACAAAACTCTGTGAAAAGTTAACTATACTCACTGTCCCTACTTCTGTTCTCCCATTCTCTACGGAACCCATTCCATTAGGGGTTATAGCCCATTCCTGACCTCCGCCTTCACTTCTTTGTTCAGCATCATTTGACTCTGTTGATCATTCCCTCCTTCTTGAAATTCTTTCTCTTCTTGACTCCCAGGACACTATTCTCAACTGATTTTCCTCCTCATCTCTCTGGCCACTATTCTCTGTTTCTTTTACTGCTTCCTCCTCATCTCTAAGGGCCTCAAAATGTTGGAATGCCATGGCTGAGATCTGGGAACCCATGTTCCTAGGTGATCTCATCCAGTTTCATGGCTATAAAAGAATCCATATACTGGTGACTCTCAAATTTTTATCTCCAGCCCAAATCTTTTCCCTGAATTCCAAACTCATACACCCAAAGACCCACAAAACACTTCAACATGGTTGTCAAATACATTATTTCAAGTTCAACATGTCCGAAACTAAACTACTGATTATCTATCCCCAAGCTTCCTTCTCATAGTCATCTCCATATCAAAAAATGGCAATTGCATCCCTTCAGGCCAAAAACTTAGAAATCATCATTAATTCCTCGTTTCTACAATGTACAGCCCATCCAAGAGCAGATCATATTGACTCCACCTTCAAAATATATTGACTTTGAGCACTTCTCTCAACTCTACTAGTACCACGTTAGTCCAAGACCCCACCATACTTCACCTAGATTATTGTGATAGCCCCCTAACTGGTCTCTCCACTTTTATTCTTGCCCATCACAGCCTATTCTCTCAGCAATCAATCATCTATTTAAACTTTAAAACACATCTTGTTACTCTTTTACTCCAAATCCTCCAATGGCCTCCCATCATACTAGGAGAAAAAGCTGAAGTACTTTAAAAGGGCCTAAGGAGCACTGGTAGCATAGTGGCTAAGGCATTCGACTGCTAACCAGAAGGCTGGCGGTTCAAACCCACAAGCCACTCCTCAGAAGGAAGGTTGGACAATCTACTTCTGTAGCGATACTGCCTCGGAAACCCAAGGAGAGGTCACTATGAGTCAGATCTGACTCGAAGGCACATAACAACAGCAACAACAACAAGTTCTAAGTGATTTTGGCCCCTCCTCCCCTGTCCTTATCACTCACACGCCACCAGCCACACTGACCAATTTTCTGTATCTCAAGCACACTAAGCAAACTGTGTTTGCTTTCTCCCTTTAAAAAGAAGCTGAATGCTCTCTTTCTCCAAGTATCTTCATGGCTTACTCCCTCAAAATGTTTAGGAAATCTATAGCAGTTGCAAGAATAGGAGAATACGGAAATAAAGGCGAAAACTGTCACAATGTTTTCCCTCCCCAAACTTTCACTCATAATCTTTCCCATTCCTAGAATACCTTCTTTAGCTTCTATCTGCCTATCCAAATCTCATCCAACAATCAGGGTCCAGATAAAGACCCACTGATTAAAGGACATCTTCCCTAACTAGCCTAACTCCCAGGCCCTTCCTTTCTTTGAACTCCTAGAGTGTTCATCATCTCTTTCATCCTTTTTAGAATTTAACGACATACTACCTCACATGACTGCTTATACGTTCTATCTCCGAGTATACGCACATGCACACACACATACACACGCAGAGTAGAGTAGAAATAATGCTTGTACAAGTGGTTCTCAAGCCTAGATCAGGAAAACCTGTAAAACATCACAAAATATAGTTTACAGACCCCACTCTTAAGGATTCTGAATTCCTCGGGTCTGCCTTAAGAGCCCAGATATCTCTATTTTTTTAAAGTTCCCCAAGAGATTCTGACAGTAGCCAGGATTAGAAACCACAGCCTTATAGTCCTCTGTTTCCTTTGGTACCTAAGAAAATTGTTGTTAGCTGGACCACTGTGATCCACAGGGTTTTCACTGGCTGATACCTCAGAAGTCAATTGCCAGACCTTTCTTCCTAGTCTGTCTTAGTCTGGAAGCCACTGAAACCTGTTCAGTATCATAGCAACACACAAGCCTCCACGGACAGACGAGCGGTAGCTGTGCTTCAGGTGCACTAGCCAAGCACCAAACCCGGGTCTTCTGGATGAAAGATGAGAATTCTACCACTCAACCACGACTATTCCCTCCTAGGAAAGTAGTCGGATGCAACCTAGAGTGGGTGCCCGAGAGCACTCACACCTAAATCTAGAGGCCCAAGGAGGTGAATTATTAGCCCAAAGCTACAAAGATAAATGGCAAAACTCAACCTAAAACCCAGATTAACTGTTCTCAACCTAAGAATCCTTCCATTAGACTGTGCATAAATAAATGAAAGCGATATAAACCTACAACTTACAGACACAGTAAAGAATAGTTAATTGAATATTTGACCAGGGATTTGAAGTGTCCAAGCTCTAAAACAGAACAATTTACTCCTATATGCTTGAGAAATGTTGAGTCAAACTAGCTAACAAAAGACTTAAGAGATCAGAGAGTAATTGTGAGAATTTTCATAAAGCTATGTCCTTTTACAATATGTACAAACACTTGTAAAATATTTTGTGGTTAGGAAGTAGTAAGAGTAATAAATGCAGACATCTTGCTTCACCATACTATAAAGTACAAAAATCTTTATTCACAAGCTTCCACAGCTCACAAAGCTGTAAATGTTTTCTAAGCCTAATCACATAATGTAAACTTAATTACAGATCAGACTTAGTAAATCACCCTATATCCCAAGACAACTCAAACTCTACCTTAATAATCAGTTAACCTCAGGACTACAACTCTTGCCATCAACAACAAAACAACAAGTCAGGGATCCATAAGGCATTACAAAGGGGTTCAGGCTTATCTTGGGGTACAGGGATTTAAGCAAGTGCCTCCTATTAACACTAATGGGAGTTCTGGGTGTAAACAGTGAGCATCAAGGAGAAAGATCAATGCCCAGCACCGCATCTCTGAAAGCCCTTTCCACTGCACTAACTGCAACTACTGGGAGTTGTTCGCTCAGAAATGGGATAATAGACCCAAATCCCTATGTCTCTAAAGCACAAAGATAATTCAAATGAAAGTCACCAAGGAAGGTCACTGGTAAACACTAGACTAAAAAACAATACAAGAAAAAGCTAAAGTGAAAGAACAATTAACACACGTAGGAAACTGTATTAAAAAAAACATTAATATACACAGAAGAAACAGTAGAGATACTTCACACAAATATAAATTCAGCAGGATTACAACAAATAAAATTTTTTAAAAAGTATAGCATAGTGAACTATAACCTGAAGCTTGTCCAAAGGCACACACCAACAAAAACTCCCCTGATGGAGCCCTAAGTACACACAATCCTTGCTTTAAAACACAGAAGAAAACTCCTGCTGCATTGATAGCCAAGAATAATCACAGAGTACTTCCAGACAAACGGGTAACGATCACAAGCTGCCATGGACGACCAAAACTAACTAAATAAAAAATTATAGCACCTTATTGTGTTCCATCCTGCCTCACTTCTCAATATAGCACTGCTGTACTCACCAGGCTGGAAAATGAGCAGGTGCCTTTCAGGCTACAGAAAAATTAGTGAGACACACACACACACACACACACACACACCCCAAACACAAACACAAAGGGAATGATGTTCTTTCACTTGAAAGGGCTTAAGAAATGCAAGGCTTTGCTGTAGGCCTACAAAACTTAGAGTAGGCCTTACCAAAGTGGGGAAAAAGACAAGGTTTTTCCTAAATCCACATTTCAAAGGCTAAACGAATTAACATTTATTTCAGTTACAAAGCATTGGTAACAATGTGTTTTTTAAAAAAGAAAAAAAAATTAAAATCTCCAACTCCTCTACCTCCACCCCACCTTCCATCCATAAAAGAAAATTAGAATCTTTCCTGACAACACAAGTTTAGCACCACAACACAAAAAATGCCTCTGACTTAAGGCCTAAAAACTAAAAATGGTTCCATAACGTTCACACTGAGGGAAAAAAAGCCTGTGCAGCCCAACATATTGATTCTTTATCAACACTGATATTAATGAACAGTTATCATTTTATCTGCACTCTGAAATGTCAATGGAAAATTGAAACAGCTACAATATGCTGGGGATTTAACTTTTGAAAAACAACCCACAAAAAAACAGGAGACTGAAGTATAAAGCCTCAATCACGCTGATAAGTGGTCCTAAAACTTGAAAGTGAAAGCAATACAAACCTCAAAAAAGAAGTTGTTTGCTTGATATTAATGCTAGCCTTTAAAACCAAAAATACGTTCTGTTACGGAAGACTGAAATCAGGGCTTCCATTAACCTTGTTTTTTATTTTTTTAAATAAAAATCCCATGAGCATGGATTTTTTTCCTAAGTCTCTTTATCTGAGCAGCATGGGGTCCCATTAGGCACCCTATTTTACTTCCACCTTATAAATAACGTTAGCTATTCGCTATTTCCATGGAAACCAAGTATAGAGAAACCCACTTAAATGAATACCGGTTAAAGGAATAAGTTTTATTTTAGAAAGGTTTTGCTGCTCTAGATGAACTCTACTGGGGAATACTACAAAGTCTTCTTAAGTTTAATTTTTAAAATATATCTTTGGTGTAGAGGAAGCTTATTAAAGGTCCTGTTAAATAAGTACACTCCTTACACTAAACCAAGTATGCCAAAGAGCATCATAACATTGAAGATACATTTTGAATACAGTGCACAGAGGTTTGGATGTACAGCTTCCACCTACTATGCTTCCTCATGCACTGGGGTAGAATAATTACCCCTATGGGTCTAATTTAAACTAATAAAAGCAAGGAAATTCAGAATAAGGCTACTGTTCCCTTGTAGTGACTACTAATGAAGAGGCTCCACAACTGCAGGCACGTGCACCACACACCTCTGTGCTCCAAAGACAAGTGCACAAAGGAGCAAACGGCTTAAGTTCCTAATCACTGTCACCAGGTCTAAATACTGCAGGTAGATCAAAATTCCCTCTCCAGCAAGCCGTTTATGAGTTATGACATGTATTCCTTAGTCAAGCAACATATACATGCCAGTTAAACAGAAACAGAATATGCAAAAGGAGGAAGTTCATAACAGGACCCAGTGATATACAACTCTGTTGGCTTAAATACTGCTCTGCACAAGTTAGAAATTACTGATATTGCTGGTCCATACAAAAGTTACACAGGCAAGTACACATAAAACACACTTTATAACAACAACAAATTCAAAACTAATAATCTCAGAGTTTCTAAAGACAAAAGAGGTAAGAACACTAAAATCTCTCTAGCAGATGTGGTTCTTCATTAAGTCAATGGTATTCCTTAGTCAAGGATGATGACCTTAAAAGGTGATGACCGGTATTAAATTTATAATATATAAAAAAGAGTTGAAATTCTCACACACACTTTTCCTTTGAGTATACTAATGTATCAATTTGTATTGCATTTTTTGAAAACATAAAATCACATTATAGATAAAAATTAACAAAAATGCTGGTACTTGTTGAAGTAATGAGCACATGGAGTTCATTATATTACTCACTTTTGCATATGCTTTTTAATGTCTGTTATAGGAAGTTTTTAAAATTTTTTTAAAAAAATTTTTAAATTTAAAAAAAAAAAAAATAAATAAGCTTTGAGCTGCAATGTTAAAGGATTCTATGGGCAAAATAGGAGCTCTGGTAGCATAGTGCCTAAGGCATTTGACTGCTAACCAG
>NW_006921752.1:4406629-4433571 GCF_000298275.1 Orycteropus afer afer
CTAGCTATAAGTAAATAATAGATTAAATGTCTGGTACAGAGCTTAAAAGCAACTGAATTTAAATCCAACACTGCTGTTGTTATGTGCCGTCAAGTCGGACCCGACTCACAGCGACCCCTCCTTGGGTTTCCCAGGCAGTATCCTTACGGAAGTATACTGCCCAACCTTCCTTCCAAGGAGTGGCTGGTGGGTTTGAACTGCCAGCCTTCTGGTTAGCAGTCAAGTGCCTTAGGCACTAGGCCACCAGAGTTCCTAAATCCAACATAGCCATTAATATTTGTTTTTGTTGCTGTTGCTGTTAGTTGCTGCAGAGTCGATTAAGACCTGCAGAGACCCCTGTGCACAGCAGACCTGCTCCAGAGGGTTGAACACTGTGACCTTCCAGCAGCAGATCCCCAGGCTTATCTACCAAGGCACCTCTGCGTGAGTTTGAACTGCCAACCTTCTGTCTAGGAGTCAAACGTTTAACCATTTGTGCCACCCAGGGACTAAGTTAACATAACCACAGCTCATTTCCAAGTTTTAAGTGTCTTACCAAAACAGTAAGTTCACAGTTCAAAATCAACTGGAAACATCTGGAAAGGAAAGTCCTGCTAATTTGCAACTAATGGAATGTAAAAGATCAATGCACAGTAGCAAAGCATCACAGCCATATTTTACACTTTACAAACTAAAGAAAGTAATCCTAGCCCTACTAATGACAACAGTTTCAGAATCAATAACACCAATATCTCCATCCTCTACTCGAATTAGGTCCACATAACTACAGCGGGCAATCTGATTAATGGTTTACATTTCCCTGATCTTAGTGAAGGAACAAGCCTGCACCTTTTCCCACTACACCTCCACCTCATCCCCAGAAAATCTCCAATAATCTCCGAAATAAAAAGGTCTTTTTCTTTTCCTTAGTCCAAACACATAATGTTTTCACAAACAGTTACTTCCCAAGTAATTTTAAACTATCTACTATCCAATTCCTGGCCAAAGGCCCAAAATGCAGGGCAGGGGTCCACAAACTGTTAAATCCACAAGGTGTTGATAACAGCTCTCCCTGTTTAAAAACTAGTAATCATAATGATTTTATTGAAGGGAAATAGAAGATGGTTTTGGAGGGAGTGATGACTAGCAGACAGGTGGTGATAAAGCAGAGAAGAGATAATAAAATATGAGATAGAGTAGTAAAGAGGAGAGGAAAGGGAGTGGAGGGAGTGTGCTCATCTCTTTGTAAAGCAGCCACTGCACCAATGAACTTGATGCGTTCATGGGCATGTGTGTAAGTTTACCCTCTACATTACCAGAAGTAGCAGTACCACCGTTTACAAATTAGGTAGGTACAAACTGATTTTTAAAACTGCCTAATTCTTTAAATGAACTTGAAAAATCCCAGCAGGGCCTATTCCTGACCCAGGTATTTGTTTAAATGAAATACACTTGTTAACTTTCCATAATTCCATTGAACCAAACGAAGCAATTTTTACAGACATGCATATGTTCCTAAATAAAGAAAACTTAACCCTATGCATATGCTATCCTAATAAAAAGCTGCAAAGCTTTACGACTGGCCACTCTAGCTACTGTAAAGGACTGTACCATTTACAGGTTTTTCTTAACTGAAAGAGAACTATACAGCCAGCTATAAACTGCTTAATTTTTGAAGTATTAATTAAGCTGAAGTATAGCACTATATCAAAACAAACTTGTTGGAATTTCTGCTCAGAAAACAGAAACACTTTCTAGGAACACAGACAAAATAAAATATAGTAAATACATCTATCCCACTACTAGCTAGGCCTTTATCAGATGATTTAGTTGTGTAAATAAGAACAAAAAGTTAATGGAAGCTATTACATTACTTTAACTCATGCACTCACTAGCGGTAACATAACATGTTCAAGAACTTTTGGTAATCTATTACAAATGCATTTGCTGAATCTCAGGAAAAAAATATTCTGATCAAAAATCAGAAAAGATTCATATTCAAATTCATAATATACAAAGAAAATTAATTACATGATGCATATAATGATTTTTCCCTTTCCTCACTTATTAGTGTCACACAGACACAGATAAACAGATATATACAGACAGATAGGGATATAATAAAAATTCAATTTTTTTTTTTTTTTTTAAAACAACTGTGAGGAAATCATTGAAGGCAGAGACTTAGAGTGGTTTTTCTCACAATCAATTTGTCAGGCCCAGTTTCTAAGCTCAATATAGGTAGTATACGAGGATTACATATAGAAAGAAAATAAAAATTATCACAAAGAAAATTTCACAAAGGCAAAAGGCTCAAAATCAGAAAGCAAATAAACTCCGCCCACACTACTCGTCAGGTGCTGTAAGTTGCTTCCAACTCACAGTGATCCTACATACAAGAGAACGAAACACACCCTAGTCCTGCACAACCCTCAAAATTGTTGCTATACTATTCCAGCTACTGTATCAACCCATTTCACAGAAGGTCTTCCTCTTTGATCTGACCTTCTACTTTACAAGCATGATGTCCTTCTCCAGGGACTGGCCTCCCCTGATAACATGTGCAAGGTACGTGAGACAAAGTTTCATGTTTTCTAAGTAGCATTCTGGTTATACTTCTTCCAAGACAGATCTGTTTGTTCTTCTGGCAGTCCACAGTACCTTCAGTATTCTTCACCAACACCATAATTCAAAAGCATCAATTCTTCTTCAGTCTTCCTTACTCGATGTCCAACTTTTGCATGCATATGAGGCAACCGAAAGTATCATGGCTTGGGTCAGGCACACGTTAGTCCTCAAAGTGACATCTTTGCTTTTTAATACTTTTAAAAAGGTCTTTGGCAGCAGACTTACCAGTACAAGTGCAATATATTGTTTGATTTTTTGATTGCTACTTCCATGAGCACTGACTGTGGAGACAGGTAAAGTTAAATCCTTAACCACTTCAATCTTTTCTCCTTTTACCATGATGCTGCTTATATGTCAAGTTGTGAGGATTTTTGTTTATGTTAAGGTATAATCCATACTGAAGGCTATAGTCTTTGATCTTCATCAGTAAGTACTTCAAGTTTTCTTCACTTTCAGCAAACAAGGTTACGTCATTTGCATATTGCAAGCTGTTATCCATAATCTGTTGTGATCCACATAGTTGAATGCCTTTGCGTACTCAACAAAACACAAGTAAACATCTTTCTGGCATTCTCTGTTTTCAGCCAAGATCATCTGACATCAGCAATGATACCTCTCATCTCATGTCCTCTTCTGAATCCAACTTAAATTTCTAGCAGTTTTCTATCAGTATACTGCTGCAATCATTTTTCAATTACCTTCAGCAAAATTTTACTTATGTGTGATATTAATGATGTTTATTTCCACACTGATGTAATTTCCACATTCTGTTGGATCACCTTTCTTTGGAATAGGCACAAATAGTATCTCTTCCAATTGGTTGGCTAGGTAGCTGTCTTCCAAATTTCTTGGCATAGACAAGCTTCCGGTGTTGTGTCTGTTAGTTAAAACATTTCAACTGGTATTCCATCAATTCTTGGAGCTTTATTTTTCACCAATGTCTTCAGTGCTGCTTGGGCTTCTTCCTTTGATACCATCAGTTCTTTATCATATGCTATCTGCTAAAATGGTTAAATGTCAACCAATTATTTTTGGTACAATGATACTGTGTATTTCTCCCATCTTCTTTTAATGCTTCCTGCATCGTTCAGTATTTTCCCCATGTTGTTGTTGTTTGCAGTCGAGTCGGCCCCGACTCATAGCGAACCCTCCTTGGGTTTCCGAGGCAGTATCACTATGGAAGTAGGATTGCCCAACCTTCCTTCCAAGGAGTGGCTGGTGGGTTTGAACCACCAGTCTTATTTTCCCCATAGAATCCTTCAATAACACAACTCTAGGCTTGGATGTTTTCTTTAGGTCTTCCAGCTTAAGAAACACCAAGTGAAGTAAGTGTGTTCTTCCCTTTTGGTTTTCTAACTCCAGATCTTTGCACATTTCACTATAATGCTTTACTTTATCTTCTTAAGTCATCCTTTGAAAACTTCTGTTCAGCACTTACTTCATTATTTCTTCCATTCACGTTAGCTCCTCTCTGCTCAAGTATCAGAGTCTCTTCTGACGTTCATCATGGTCTTTTCTTTCTCTTCTGCTTTTTTAATGACCTTTTTTTGCTTTCTTCATGTATGATGTTCTTGATGTCATCCCACAACTCATCTGGTCTTCAGTCATTAACATCCAGTGCATCATATCTATTCTTGAGATGGTCTCTAAATTAAGGTGGGACATCCTCAAGGTCCTACTTTGGTGCTCCTGAACTTGTTTTAATTTTCTTCAGCTTTAACTTGAACTTGCATAGGAGAAACTGATGGCTGCTTCCACAGTCACCTCCTGGCCTTGTTCTGACAGATGATATATTGAGCTTCTCCATCATCTCTTTCCACAGATGGAATCTATTTGATTCCTTTGTACTACATCTGGTGAGGTCCATGTGTTATAGTCGCTGTTAATGTTGTTGGAAAGGCATTTCCAATGAATAGGTCACTGGTCTTGTAAAATCCCATCATGCAATCTCTGGCACCTTTTCTATCATCACAGCCATATCCAACTACTTATCCTTCTTTTTTGTTTCCAATTTTAGCATTGCAATCACCAGTAATTATCAGTGCATCTGGACTGCATGTTTGATCAATTTCAGATTGAAATTTGTAAAAATCTTCAATTTCTTCAACTTTGGCATAAGTGGCTGATGTGTAAATTTGAACAACAGTCATATTAACTGGTCATTCTTGCAGATGTATAGATATTAACCTATCACTGACAGTGTTATACTTCAAGATAAATTTTGAAATATTCTATTTGATAATTAATACAACCTGTTCCTCTTCAATTTGTCATTTCCAGCATAGTAAACCCTATGACTGTTAGATTCAAAATGGCCCATACCAGCACAGTTCAGCTCATTAATGCCTAGGATATTGATGTTCAATCATTCCATTTCATTTTTGACAATTTCCAATTTTCCTAGATTCATACCTCATGCATTCCACGTTCTGATTATTGATGGATTTTTCCAACTGTTTCTTCTCATTTTGAGTAGCACCACATTAGCAAATGAAGGTTTCAAAAACTTTACTCCATCCATGTCTTTCAAGGTTATCCCTACTTTGAAGAAGTAACTCCTCCCCAGTGGATTCTGAGTGCCTTCCAACCTGAGGGAGCCCATCTTCCTGCACTGTGTCAGACAAGGTTCCTGTACTATTCATAAGGTTTTCATTAGCTGCCTTTTTTTAGAAGTAGATTACCAGGTCCTTCTTTCTAGTCTGTCTTAGTCTGGAAGCTCTGCTGAAAACTGTCCACCATGGGTGACTCTGCTGGTATTCTGCTGGTAGCACAACTTCCAGCATCACAGCAACACACGAGCCACCACAGTACGACATACTGATAGATGAATGGTGGCTATCGCCATTAGAAAGCATTTATATCTATGGTATTCTACAATTGTTTCCATTAGTTATTGCACCCTACACCATGGTGTTCTTAAGGTTAAATGCACACCCTAGAAACATACCTAGAAGCATATAAAGATTGATATCCTAGGCATTAGTGAACCGAACGGGACTGGTTTTGGCCATTTTGAATCAGACAACTGTATGATCTACTATGCTAGGAATGACAATTTGAAGAGGAATGGCGTGGCATTCATCATCACAAAAAATGTTTCAAGATCTCTTCTGCAGTACAATGCTGTCAGGGACAGGATAATTTCATATGCCTACAAGGAAGAAGAGTTAATACTACTATTATTCAAATTTACACACCAACCACCAAAGCCAAAGATGAGGAAACTGAAGATTTTTACCAACTTCTATAGTCTGAAATTGACCGAAAATGCAATCAAGATGTGCTGAGCATCATCATCATCATTACTATTACTATTACTACCACTATTATTATTACTGATGATCGGAATGCAAAAAAATTGGAAACGAAGAATCACCATAGCTGGAAAATTTGGCCTTGGACAAAGAAATAACACTGGAGATTGCATGATAGAATTTTGCAAGACCAACAACTTATTCATTGTAAATATCTTTTTTCAACAACACAAATGGCAGCTATACATGTGGACTTCACCAGATGGAGTACATAGGAATCAGACTGACTACATCTGTGGCAAGAGGTGATGGAGAAGCTCAGTATCTTCAGTCAAAACAAGGCCAGGAACTGATTGTGGAACAGATCATCAACTGCTCATATAGAAGTTCACCTTGAAGTTGAAGACAATTAAAAGAAGTCCATGAAAGCCAAAATATGACCTTGAGTACATCCCTCTTGAATTTAGAGACCATATAAAGAACAGATTTGATGCACTGAACATCAGTGACCAAAAACCAGAGGAACTGTAGGATGGCATCAAGAACATCAGCCACAAAGAAAGCAAAAGGTCATTAAAAAGACAGCAAAGGAAGAAAAGACTAAACTGGACGTCAGAAGAGACTCTGAAACTTGCCCTTGGGTGCTGAGTAGCTAAAACAAAAGGAAGAAATGACAAGATAAAAGAGCTGAACAGAAGATTTCAAAGAGCAGCTTGAGAAGACAAAGTCAATTACTATAATGAAATGTGCAAAGACCTGGAGTTGGAAAACCAAAAGGGAAGCATATGCTTGGCATTTCTCCAGCTGAAAAAACTGAGGAAAAAATTTAAGCCTCGAGTTGCAATATTCAAAGACTCTATAGGAAAAACAGTGAATGATGCAGGAAGCATCAAAAAAATATGGAAGGAATAAACAGAGTCACTGTACCAAAAAGAATTGGTCGATGTTCATCCATTTCAGGAAGTGACATATGATCAAGAACCAACAGTACTGAAGAAGTAGAAGCTACACTGAAGGAATTGGCAAAAAACAAGGCTCCAGGAATTGATGGAATACCCATTGAGATGTTTCAACAAACGGATGCCACGCTGGAGGCATTCACTCAACTATGCCAAGAGATTTGGAAGATAGCTAAGCTACCTGGCCAATTGACTGGAAGAGATCCATATTTGTTCTCATTCCAAAGAAGGGTGATTCCATAGAATGTGAAAATTATCAAACAATATCATTAATATCACACACAAGTAGAATCTTACTGAAGATAATTCAAAAATGGTTGCAGCAACATACTGACAGAGAACTTTCAGAAATGCAAGCTGGATTCAGAAGAGGACGTGGAATGAGGGATATCATTGCTGATGTCAGATGGATCTTGGCTAAAAGCAAAGAATACCAGAAAGATGTTTACTTGTGTTTTATTAACTATGCAAAAGCATTCGATTGTGTGGATCATAACAAATTATGGATAACAATGAGAAGAATGGGAATTCCAGAACACTTAACTGTACTCATGAGGAACTTGTACATAGACCAGGAGGCTGTCGTTGGAACAGAACAAGGGGACAGACTCTGCATGGTTTAAAATCAAGAAGGGAGTGTGTCCAGGTTGTATCCTTTCACCATACTTATTCAATCTGTATGCTGAACAAATAATCAGAGAAGCTGGACTATATGAAGAAAAACGTGGCATCA
Organism: Orycteropus afer afer; assembly: GCF_000298275.1. Lineage (NCBI taxonomy): Eukaryota > Metazoa > Chordata > Mammalia > Tubulidentata > Orycteropodidae > Orycteropus > Orycteropus afer. Next base: position 4,414,183 of record NW_006921752.1, read on the forward strand.
GGATTGGAGGAAGACTCATTAACAACCTGAGATACACAGATGACACAACTCTGCTCTCTGAAAATGAGGATGACTTGAAGTATTTACTGATGAAGATTGAAAAATATAGTCTGAAGTATGGATTACACTTCAATATAAATAAAACAAAAACCCTCACAATGGGACCAATAAGTAACATCATGATACATGGAGAAAAGATTGAAGTTGTCAAAGACTTCATATTACTTGGTTCTATAATCAACACCAACGGAAGCAGCAGTCAAGTTATCAGATGTCATATAGCATTGGGCAAATCTGTTGCAAAAGACCTCCTTCGAGTGCTGAAGAGCAAAGATATTTCCTTGAAGACTAAGGTGCACCTCACACAAGCCATGTATTTTCAATTGCTTCATATGCATGTGAGAGCTGGACAATGAAAAAGGAAGACCAAAAAAGAGTCGATGCTTTTAAGTTGTGGTGTTGGTGAAGAATGCTGAAAGTACCATGGGCTGTTAAAAGAACTAGCAAATCTGTCCTAGAAGAGGTGCAGTCGGAATGCTCCTTGGAAGCAAGAATGGCCAGACTTCATCTCACCTACTTTGGTCATGTTCTAAGAAGGGACCATTCCCTGGAGAAGGATATCATGCTTGGTAAAGCGGAGGGTCAGTGAAAAAGGTGAAGGCCCTCAACAAGATGGACTGACACAGTGGCTACAATGATGGGCTCAGGTATAGCAAGGATCGTGTGGGGGGGGGGCAGGACAAAGGACCGGGCGGTGTTTCATTCTGCTGTACATGGGGTCGCAATGAGTTGGAGATGACTCAACGGCACCTAACAACAACAACAGAAGCATGCCTGGTAAGAATGACCAGCTGATTACTATTTTGGAGTTTTGAGTTATGATGCCTAGTCTGTCTACTACTGAGTTGCTGTAAGTGACCTACTAAAATCTGCATAAATATCATCAGTTGGTAGAAAAAAAAATTAAAGCTTATATCACCAAAGCTTTTAATATAAAGTACCTTGAAATGTTTTTACAGGCTCTGTTAAAACTGATATATTCCTGTGTATTTTCTATTTCTCTCAAGGCATTCACAAGTAAGACCTCATTACACACAAACTACTTTTTCTCTCCCTGGTATTTTAGGAAAGAAAACACTGTCCTTTCTCCATAATTGTTCCATATTTGCTCCTTTCCCATCAACTTTTAGTGGGAATCTACCAATCATAATAATGGTAATAGAACCTATCATTTATCAAATGTCTTGAGATTGCCTCACATCAAGGAGGTTTGGTATTATGCCTATATCAGAGATGAACAAAGTCCAACTGACCAGCACAGTGTTTGGTATACAGCATGTAGTGCTAACGCTTTGTTGAAGGAAGAGAGCTTAAATAATTAGCCCAAGGTCACACAACTTTTAAGTGGTTGTACTGAAATTCTAACCCAGGTGTCGGACCTCACAGCTCTGGCTCTTTCCCCGCTATGTAACATTTATTTCAGCCCTGGAGAAAGGAATGAAGGAGAAGAGAAATAACGTTAAGTAATAATAATATCTAATAAAAACCAAAACCAAACTCACTGCCATCAAGTCAATTCGAATCACAATGACCTCTCCTTGGGTTTTCGAGGAGGTATCTCTACAGAAGTAGATTGCCCAATCTTCCTTCCAAGGAGTAGCTGGTGGGTTTGAACCACCAGCCTTCTGGGAAGCAGTCAAATGCCTTAGGCACAACGCCACCAGAGCTCCCTAACAGAAGCTCTACTCATTTAGTGTTTCTTATGTACCAGGTAAGGAAGGAGCTCTGTTGGCACAGTGCCTAAGGCATTTGACTGCTAACCAGAAGGTATATGGTTCAAACCCACCAGCCACTCCTTGGAAGGAAGACTGAGAAATCTACTTCCTTAAAGATTTACTGCCTCAGAAACCCAAAGGGGGTTGCTATGAGTCAGACTTGACTGGATGGCAGTGAGTATGTACCAGGTGCCGTCTAGCAGTTCACACGTTAATTCATTTACCATCACAACAACTAGAGAAAATGGGTTCTATTATTCATTTACATTTTAAAGATGAAAAAACTGAGGCACAGAGGAACACAGGGAGAAGTGATTTGGTCATGGTCACAGGACTAATACACGGCAGAGTCAGGGTAAGAGTCCCAACAAGTTGGTTCCGGCACTGATACTCAACCACTGTGCTGTACTGCCATACTAAAAAGTTCCCTTCACCTGACTTGCATGAAAACAAAATGGTTTTCACCCTTTCACCAAAACTGCTAAATTATTAAGCCTTCATGCCTGGCCTAACTGAGAGAAAATTAGTAGTACTTTACGAAGCATGTGCGCCAGCCTTCTTTACAGGCACACAGGATATGCCCCTGGTGATTGGATCATTGTACTGTTCAGGAAGTGGCACACTGTAAATCTAGGTAAGAGCCCCCAGCCCACCTCTGTCCACACTCAGCTCCACACTAACCACGTACTGCAAGAAACAGGCAATTCAGAGTTGGCCCAGCGCAATCTTCTACAAAATGAATGTCACTCTGGAAATTTCCAAGTGTGTATAGTACCCTTCCATCACCCTTCTTCTTTCTAAACATCATAAAAAAACACCATAAAAGGGATGAATGAATCTAACCTACTTTAAAATCATAACAAATGTCCAATGATAACTATAAATTTAAATGAGAAAAAATAAATGCAAAATTCTCATAGTTTTGTAACTTCTCCAAATTCTGCATTCAGCTAGCGGGAGACCTCTTTCAGACTCAAACCTGAGGAGGTTGCTTTAACTATCATAAATGTGCCTTGAAGGGTGCAGAGAATAGTCAATTTATGCCTCAGATTCTATGTATCTCGTTATGCATATTCAAAATAAGAATAAGTGCTGGTGCATGACAAGTTAGTGGCCGTTTTTACCCAATACTGCTCTCCTAGTACAAGAAGACATTTAATTACACCAATCAAAAATTGAGCATGGATTTCACATTTGTATATGAATATGTAATATATACAAATATTAAGCATCCAGGAGAACAGGACTGGGCCTGAAGGTACTATGAACTTGACACAATGAGAACAGAAACTATTGCAGCTCCTTCCATTGACATCGTAAAGTTGCCACATTTTCTGGGCTCTCTTTTGAATTAATGTGGCATCTGTTCCAAGTACAGGATGCTAACATTTTACTAAAAGATATTTTCATTCTACATTTCTATCTGGTTTGCTTTTTATTTGAACTCCTGCTTTATTTCCCTGGTCCTTCTTTCCTTATACCAAGTTGTCAATTTGACATTCCTAGTCTATCTCCCCTGAGCACAAAGAGGGTGGGGGGAAAGAGCCATCACCTTAAAATGCTCTAATAACAATAATTACAATATGTTTTGCATACAGATTAAATAAAGAAAATAAAAACCACAGAGACTTTTACAGGCTTTTTAGTATCCAGTCCTGATAAGTTAATGGCATCTGTTCTTTTCAGGAAAAAAAAAAAAGCATTCTGCTTTGAGGTGATAGGGGCAGGAGGAAAGGAAAAAGTAAACAAATATTAAATAGAATGATTCAAGTTACAAAGTTTAGTCTCTATGAAATGATAATTTCAAGATCTGTACATATCTAACGCTATCGAGTGATAACTGCTTTTTAAGACATCTTCAAAAATGCTGCAGCAACAAGCCAAATACAACCACTTGTACTTAACATGCATGCTGCATACTCTACAATGTTACGTCATATCAGGCACACAGAAGACGCTTACCAAGCTGTCCTGCGTTCTATACACTGCCTGACAACAACAGAAAAAGGCGCTGCCATCTCGGTGGGAGCAGGAGCTGAGGGGCTAGGCAGCCTTTTCCCTTTGGTCAACCCTGAAGAAAACAAATAAGGCTTATCTTTCTTTCAAGCCCAACTCTCTCAAGGCTTTTACCCTCAATCTTCCAGCCTTTCACAGAAAGAAAGGCTGTTTCTTTAAAATTAAAAAGCTGCAAAAGATCACTCCAACTTAAAGCCCCACACCTTGTACCAATCGTCCTCCAGGTGTCCCCACGGCTGCCTCTTCTCTAGACAGAACGGCCTATCTAGAGCACTAGTCTCCAAGTGGGTGCATGCACCCCAGGGAGGGGTCAATGGGAAGAAAATATCACAACTTAAATTTTCAATCTCATCCTTTTTTAGATTTCAACTTCCCTCTGTTTTATAATATACATAAAATACTAGAGTATTATGCATAAATATACATTTACAACTGGCTATCATTTAAAGTTTGGAGACCACAGGTCAAGAGGATTGAGGCTAGGATAAAGAAAGTCAGGAAAATTAGGCTCTGCCATTAACTGACTCAAATTCTTATCTCTGCCTCAGTTTTGCCATTCATAACATTAACAGAACCTTTTTATACTTGTAAGACTATGAGGAATAAAACCAATACTCTATAGGGCATGCTGTGAGCCACTCAAAATGAAAAGCACACAGGAATGTTATCAATGAGAAATATTCTTAAATTGGCTTGTTGAAGATTTGACTATACTTTAGTTTAAATAAACTGTTACATCCTACCAGATCAATTCTTAGAATTTTAAGGCCGAGCTTCAGCATTTCATAAAGAAGCATTAAACCCAAAACCTACTGCCATTGAGTCAATTCCAACTCATAGAAACTCTCAATGGGTTCCCAAGGCTGTAAATCTTTACAGAAGCAGACTGCCTCATCTTCCTCCTGTGCAACAGCTGGTGGATGCGAACCACCAACCTTCTGGTTGCTAGCCAAATGCCTTACCCACTATACCACCAGAGCTCCCTTCAAAGAAGCATAAAGCACCTTAAAATCAAGCAGTGGATTCTAGGGTTAAAAAGGCTTTTGGAAAAAAAAGTGTTATAAAGGGAAAAGTTTGATTATTTATGTAGAAATTATTTTACTTAAAAAATTACAATGGTGAATTATGACTAATAACCTTAGCAACACATTAAAACTCTCAAAATCAGAGTCAAAAGATTATATTTAATGTAGATTATACGGCCTTGAATGTGTATGTCTTTATATAATGCCAGAAAAACAAATAGCACTCAAATAATTTAGCTGGGCTTTTTTTAAATCTTTTTCTTTTTCTGCTATAAAAAATACTTTATTATTATTATTATTGCCTTAAAAAAATACTGAGTTGCTGGTATATTATTTGATGAAAGAGGGAGTATAAATGGGGATGGGGATGGGAATGCAGGTGAAGTTGGCCAATACTACAAAATAAAGACGTGAGTTCTGGAACAAATTCCCAAGCAGGGTATCCATATGGCAACTAAGCAGTACTGGCTTGAGTTTCTGATTAAAATATTATAACTATTTTTCTTGGTTTTAGAACCCCACTTTACTTTGTATTTGGTAAGTGAATGCCTCCTAACAACCAAGAAGAAAGGTTATCATAAAATAAATAAAAAGTTACCTGAACTCACAATTGCTCTCTTTATAAGTAGCTACTAGAAGGAACTCTCATCAAAACTCACTGCCATCAAGTTGATTCCAACTCACAGTGACCCCTTTCGGGTTTCTGAGGCAGTAAATCTTTACAGAAGTAGATTGCCCAGTCTTCTTTCCATGGAATGGCTGGAGGGTTTGAACTGCCAACCTTCTGGTTAGCAGTCAAACACCTTAGGCACTGCACCATGAGAGCGCCTCCAGAAGGAACTAGTAGAATTTAATTCTGACAGGATTCCCCCTAAATTACTTATGCAAGATAGATAACAATGCTGTCATTTAAAATTGGTTAATTTTTTTTTAAGTTTTGAAAATAACAAAAACAATGTCTAAGGTATTGTTGTTATTAGGTAGCACAGAGTAAGCTCTGACTCACACAGTGACCCTACATTCAACAGAACAAAACACTGCCCAGTCCTGTGCCAGCCTCACAACCCTTGCTATACCTGAGCCCATCATTGCAACCATGGTGTCAATCCATCTTCTTCCTTGACCCTCCACCTTACCAAGCATGGTATCTTTCTCCAGAGAATGGTCCCTTCTGACAACATGACCAAAGTAGGTGAGATGAAGTCTGGCCATTCTTGCCTCCAAAGAGCACTTAGGCTGCACTTTCTCCAGGACACATTTGTTAGTTCTTCTGGCGGTCCAAGGTACTTTCAGTATTCTTCACCAACACCACAACTCAAAAGAATCAACTCTTCTTTGGGCTTCCTTATTCATTGTCCAGCTCCCACATACACACAAGGTGATTGAAAATACCATGGCTTGGGTTAGGCACACCCTAGTCTTCAAAGAAGGTATCTTTGCTCTTCAGCACTTCAAAGAGGCCCTTTGTGGCAGCCTTGCCCGGTGCGATGTCTCGACTACTGCTTCCACTGGTATTAGGTGCAAGTAAGAAAGAACTATAGATGATTTCGGCCCCATAGGTAATTAGTCTAGGGTATTACTAGGTTTACAACCTTAATGTATAAATCTCACTCCTACTTCCTACATGAGACCTATTAAAAAAAAAAAAAAAGCAGGTTTTTTAAAGTCACCTCAAAAAGTGAATTTTAAGAATAATATGGTAAACTTTCACCCAAATCACAATAAAAAGGAAAAAAAAAAAGAGTATTATGGTATAATTCTATTTTAAATGTATAAACATATTATACATATTCAAATGCACAAGAAAAACTTTAAAGTAGGATGGGAATGGGACAACTGACATTTTCTATTGCTAGAATTACTTTCACAACTCAGATGCAATGTTTTTGTAGTATTTCTTAAAAGAAAGCACACTTACCTAGCTCTCTAAAATGTTACTACATCATTTACATTAGATAGATGCACTCCTTGGAGAGATCAACCATGGGAGGATAGAAGGGCTGTGTATGCAAAGGGAGACAGCTCGGGAGGCAGGAGTGCATGGGAGGGAAGGACACAGGGAACAGGTAACTATGGGGAGGAAGTGGGAAGAGAGCTATTGCATTGTGGGAAATTGCAGTCAATGTTATGAGACACAGTGTATGTGAACTGCTGTATGGAAAATAAATTTGCTCTGTAAATGTTCACCCAAATTACATTAAAAAAAAGAGAGAGATAAAATGTTATCACATAAGTACTGATTGGAATAGTGAATGTAAACTACTTGCATCTACTGAGAATATGTATAAAATAACCTACCATACTAAAGCATCCAACATCCAGCCTTGAAGAAAAAGTTATCAGACCCCACTCCATGCTAGGCACTGTGCTCGGTGATGGGCATACAACTATGAACAAGACAGGCACTGTCCCAAACACTTTCATTTCTTTTCTATTCCAATGTTTGCTATTTCCAAAATATTCAACCCAACCAAAATCAACAGGAAACGTTTCCAAAATAATGTATCATAGCTGTGGCCATTTCAGCAAATTAAAAACTTTAGTTGTTTCTAGGAGTATTACATAGTTCCGTACAGCATTTTGGACACTTAAGATCAGGGGGCTCTGGAATGAAACTTGGGCTTAAATACAGGCTGTATCATCTGCTACTTATGTGATCCAGGGAAATCCTCCATTTCCTCATCTGTAAAATGAGGGTAAGATAATAATAGTAAATCCTCAGAATATTGCTGGGAGGATTAAAATAAAATGAGGCCTTATATGTAAAAAGGCTTGACACTGTACGTGATGAGCACTCAAATAAATATTACACTACTATCATTATAAACGTCACTGATAACATCACATAGCTCTAAAGTCCAAAAACTGTTCGCACAACTTGCCAAACATTTAGATCTGCATCTATCCCATTTCTTCAAGAACAAATATGTGTTATCTATGTAATCACTTTAAGTTTGTATATTAACACATAAAAATATTTTTATACATTAAAGTTCATAATGAAAACTTTTCCTTCCCCAACAGAGGAACTGATAAACATAACGTGGTATATACAAACAACGGAACACTACTCAGCCAGCAGAAGAAATGAAGTCTTGAACATGCTACAGTATGGAGGGAGCTAGAAGACATTATTTTGAGTGGGATAAGTCAATCACAAAAGGACAAATGTATGACCTCACTTACATAAAAGACAAGAAAAGGCAAATACAAATGTTTAAAGAACAAAGTGTGTTAGTAGTTACCAGGGGCAGGAGGAAGGGGAAGGGGGAGGCTGATAATAGAAAAAATCACAATAATTAAAGGTAGAGTTGCATGGCCAATTATTTTAACTGCTACCACTAAGTTGTACACCTGTAGAAGGTTGACTTGGCTAAAGCTGTGTGATATATTCGTAACAATAACAAAAAAAAAAAAAAGAGTAGCTGCTGAGTTGTTCATATACAATGAAACACATCATGGAATCTGGTTTAATGGTTTGGAGGTATAGGATCATGGTCTCATGGGACATCCCAGTTAACTGGCCTAACTATATGTTAAGCACTTCTGCTCTACCTCTTAGTTTGTTGCTCAATGTCTAGTCTTAAAAGTTTGCCAGGGGCCATCCAAGACACAACAATTGCTTTCTACTAGCTTGGAGCAACAGAGGAAGCAGAGTCAGGAACCGGAGGAGGATACGGATGTGTGGCTAACTGCCTCCATGAACAACCCAGTCTTTGCCATGAGACTGGACAGTGCCCAGCTACTGAACATTTGGTTCAAAGATTCTATAGAAGAATCCTGATTACGTGGGAGAAAATACAGCACGTAATTTCAAATTCTCATGGATTCAAGAATTCCTGGAGCTATGAAGTTTGGATGATCCCCTGAAACTACTGCCATGAGATAATCGTTGAACCTTAAACCAAAAATATCCCCTGAAGTCTTCTTAAACCCAACGACAGTTTAGCTTAACTAGTAAAAAATGTCTGCTTTAAGTACTATGTTCTTTTAAGAACTGTCTATATGGGATCAAAGGCGCTCTGGTGGTTTACTGCCTAAGGCATTTGACTGCTAACCAGAAGGTTGGTGGTTCAACCCCACCTGCCACTCGGTGAAGGAAGACTGGGCTATCTACTTCCATAAAGATTTACCACCTCAGAAACCCAAAGGGGGTCACTATGAGTCAGAATTGACTCAATGGCAGTGAGTTTAGTATTTATATAGGATCAAACTGACAATAGCAATTGAAAGATTAAATAGGAAACTTAGAGGGCAGTGAATTTATGTTAATAATTGTTGTTGCTGTTGTGTCCCCTTGAGTAGACCCGACTCAAAGTGACCCCTCCTTGGGTTTCCGAGGCATATGTTAATTAGGGATGAACAACTCAGGAAAGGAGGGTGAGAATAATTGTACAACTCCAAGAATGGAATCGATGTCACTAAACAGTACATGGAGAAATGGCTGAATTGGTTTATGTTTGCTGTTATTTCTCAACAACAAAATAAACAAAATTAAAAAAAAAAAAAAAACTTTTCATTCCCAAAATAGCACACTCAGCACATTTATGATATTTGTACTATACACACAAATGTGTCAAGAACAACTCTGCAAATATATGTCAGGAATCTGTCTGTCACTGGTAGTGGGGGGAGACCACCAATTTTGATTTATTTTGATTCTCTTACCTATTTAAGGGAGCTCTGGTGGCATAGTGGCTAAAGCATCTAATTGCTAACCAGAAGGCTGGTGGTTCAAACCCACCATCCACTCCTCAGAAAGAAGACTGGGCAATCTACTTCCCTAGAAATACCACCTCGGAAACCCAAGGAGGGTCGCTGTGAGTTGGATCTGACTTGAGTTTCATTTTTTGGTTACCTATTTAAAATTTTTTTAATATTAATAGAGAAATATTTTAAAATCTAGTGACAACATCCAATTTACACACACCACTTTACAGTCTATTAAGTGCATTCGAGTATTATCTAATCCTTGTAACAGCAGAGTGACGCAGGCTGTTACCCCCATTTTACCACCAGGAAAACTAAAGCCCAGCGAGGCTGAATTTCTCAAGTGCACAGCTAATTGACAGGCTGGACTTGAAGCCAGATATTCTGACACCATCACAGCTGCTTCATTTACATTGGCCTTGGACATTTCATTTAAAACAAAACAAAAAGATAAAATTGTGCTCAACAACTTAGGTGTGTCAGAAAATTCTATACACAATTACACATGGCTGTTCAGTTTTCCTCTCTTATTTCTTCTCCTTATTTCCAAATTCAGTATTTCGAATTACAAGAGCGTATGTAAATATGAACTGTAGGGAAGGAGAGTTCTTTCAAGTCTGATATTTCCTGCATCAGCCAATTAATACCAGAGACCACTTGCTCTCTTATAATTAGTCCTTTGTATTTAACTTCCTTGTAACTGTTGAATATATTTCATTTAATATTTGTCTGCAAAAGACAAGTTGATATAAAACAATTCATAAGGTGGTAACATTAGACCAGATTCCAAATATTTTCAGTATTTCTAGAAGAATGCACTCATTGTCTGATATACAGACATTAAAAATATTTGAAATTACATTTATGAGGGAAAAGGGTTACTATTCCTACAGTGGGTTTGTTGTATAAAGAAGTACTTAAATAATAATACCAAAGGCAGAGCTCTCTTAAAGAAACACAGCAGTCCTTAGCAATAATATTCAAGGTAATCTGCACAAGGTACAAGACTGAAATAGATACTAGCTGAGCAGGTAAGAAAGCCGCTTTCCTGATTCTGCATATACCAATAAGCACAATTTATGTTTACATTTTTAATATTCCAAGGTATTCCTTTCCCTTCTCAAAAAGCTAAAAGGGACCAGCCACACAAATTAAAATATCCTACAAGTTAAGAGGTTGTTGTTGTTGTTGTTGTTGTTATGTGCCGTCGAGTCGGACCCGACTCATAGCGACCCCTCCTTGGGTTTCCGAGGCAGTATCACTATGGAAGTAGGATTGCCCAACCTTCCTTCCGAGGAGTGGCTAGTGGGTTTGAAGCGCCAGCCTTCTGGTTAGCAGTCAAGTGCCTTAGGCACTATGCTACCAGACACAATTAAAATATCCTACAAGTTAAGAGTTAGAATGTCCAAAAGACAAAATAGACGTAAGATTTTTTTGAATCTAGTATGTGAAGTACAACCCACAGTCATGAATCCACATTTTCTTTCTGGGGCTGCTAACTGGCCTCCTTTAACCCTGTGAACTGTGGTGACAGATTGGGACACGCTTCTAAAGACAACAGAATTTTTCTAAGGTTGCATACACTGTGACACAAGGAGTATTTCTGCAGCATCTAATTTTTATTAATCAACATGAGTCTGGAAGTTTTACCTATGCAAACATTACAAACAAAAAGATCTTCGTAATCTTTTGAACTTTCTAAAGTCAACCAAAGGCAGTGGCAAAGAACTGAATCTTAGTCAAAATACTGCTACTGAATGGTTCTGACTCCAGAAAAAAATAGCATTTAGGGAGAAAATGAAGTATAAAGATATTTTACATGCCGCAAAAAATTATATGAAATTCAGCATCATTACTATAAGCCAGAAACCTCAAAATCTTATTGAACAGCCTGGGCTTCTGAACAAATTACAATGTAAAAAGAGGAAAAGATGCAAAGTATACTATTTTTTTAATGACAACAACCACTCCTACCGCACCTGCTGCTAATTCCAAACATGTACTGAGACCCCCCCCCCCCACAGAAGCAAGACTGGGCGATCTACTTCTGTAAAGATTAACCACCCCGGAAACCCAATAGAGGTCACTATGAATTGGAATCGACTTGACAGCAGTGGGTTTGGTTTTTTTTTTTTTTTTTTTTTTTTTTGGACTGAGACCTTATGTGCCAGGCACTGTGCGAAGCACTTTCACAGATTTTAACATTTAATCCTTGCAACCACCCTCTGAAATTAGTTAATAAAGTGTTATAACTCTTAGAAGAACAGAAATTTAAATTTTATACGAATGAAAACATTAACAAATTGGGGAAGCGGAGTAATAAGAAAAAAATAAAGAAAACATTAACAAATTATTAAATCTTACCTTTCTCTCTACTTTTCAGACTACATCTCTGGGTATTAAATTTACACTAAAACACTTATTTTCAAGAATCTGGCTTCCAATTAGAGAGCTGGTATTCAAGATATTAACAATCACTACAAAAGAATCACAGAACTCTTCAATACTGGTTTAAAAAAAAAACAACCTTCCATCCACTTAAGTTACTGAACTGTACCCATTCCTCAAAAAAGGCAATGCCATATATATCAGGCCTGACAATATTACTGTATAAGCAATAAGCTTCTAATGCCCACACCAGTAATGGATAACACTGTAACCATAAAGACACCAACATCACCAAAGTTATAAAAATAACCTGCAAACCTATACAACTATGAGACCAGAAGAACTAGATGGTGCCCAGCTACCACTGCCATCCACTTGGAAGGGATGTAGGAGATTCTGCATAAAGAGGGAGAACAATGTGGAACAAAACTCAAAATCATTTGGAGGCAAAAAAAAAAAAAAAAGAAATAAGGTGGGGACCAGGTTTGCTGGTCCAATAGAGCCTGGTGGAACCACTGAGACTATGGCCCCTAGCTGCCCTTCAGGTCTGGAATTGAACCCACAACTGTGGTTTCCAGCCAAACAAAGTACAGGCATGTGAGTTAAACATTTACCTCAAGTAGACACACGCCCTGGAGAGAACAATCATGGGAGAAGGAAGGGCTGCTTATGCACAGGGAGATAGCTCAGGGTGCAGAAGAGTATGAAGGGATGGACACTGGGAGGAGGTAACTATGGGGAGGAAGTGGGAGGGGAGCTGTTGCATTGTAAATTTTGGTCAATGACATGAGACAAAGTATATGTGAACTGCTGTATGAAAAGTGAATTTACTCTGTAAATCTTCACCCAAATCCTAATTTAAAAAAATAAATAAATAACCTGCAATTGCTAAAACTTGATTTTATATACGTAAATATGTATGTTGTTGTTAGGTGCCATCGAGTCGGCTCCAACTCATAGTGAGTGGCACTATGTTTAACAGAACACTGTCCAGTCCTACACATATCCACACACACATACACATATGCCTGCATGTGTATTATAAATGTATGTATATAGTGTGCTGTTATTTTACATGTAAATCACAGAGTGGATGATATAAAAATAAACTAAGGTAAATTAAAACATTAGGTTCTTTCTAGAGACACGCTTTAGAATTTCAGCAGCATGGCAAGCATTATACCAGCAATGAAACTTAGCAGAAAGTTCTTGGTGGCTTGGAAAGCTGTATATAAAATGGAGTAGTCAAGAGGGAAGAGGTGCCTGTGCTGTTTAAATAAACTACAGATCCCAGCATGCAATGCTCTAATCCGAAGTTAAGCAAAAGCTGCAATGCATCCTGGGACTTGTAGTAAGCATACCACTTCACCCTCAATAAGTTTCAAAAAAGTCTGAACACAATTTGACTAGATCTGATTAACAGGGTCTAGGAAAATTCAGACCTAATTTGTTCTCTGCTCCAGCACGCAACTTAACACACACTGAGGAAAGTATCAATTAATATTTAGATCAATATTTTCACATGGGGGGAAAAACCTATAGAATAAGTATAAGAAAAGATTGAAGCAAAAAATTTTGATGGAAATACAGCTTTTAAAACATTTTTTTTTTTTTTTTAGTTTGGCTGCATTTACTTCAAAGCTCTTTATCCAAACAAATGTTTTAATTTCTTACCAAGTTTTCCCTGAAAGGTCGTTCTCAAGTTATATTTTATAAATAATTTTCCTTAGAGGACATTCTCTTAAGGAAACATTTGCTATTACACTATCTCTGGAAACAGTCTCATTCTTTTAGGAATACATACATACAACAGCATCACAAAAAACAAAAAAAAAAATATTTAAGTTCCTCTTTTGTCAATTCCCTACTCACTTTTTACAGCCTCTCACTCCTCACCCCTTATTTCTCACACACACACACACACACACACACACACATTTCTGGACAGAACATTTAGGGGAAAAAATTCCAACCACAAGCCCATTTGCTTAGTTCATTAACCTCTTCTGAAAGCATTAAAGATTTTTTTTTAAAGAACTATCAATAACATGTCTAAATCCAAGGTGGTAAATTTGAGCTATAATTCATGTATACAGTTTCTACACACACCCCTTGTTCTGCAGGACTGAGGAAGGAGGCTGGGAAAGAACTAAGTACAATCTGCATCAGGAGGCCTAACACAGGTGGTGGGTTATTTTCAGGCAGCAGCACCTTCACAAACATGCTATGGAATATAGTCCAAGAAATTCCTAACAAGGAAAGATAAGCTGGCACACAAATTTAACACAATCCAGGTAAAAATCACCTGCAACACATGCTACTACATCTCACCATAAAAGTGACAGGCTTTGAACGGATCTGAAGCTTCATCAATACAACATACTGTCCATAAGGCCAGAGATAGCAGTTACCATGGTTACTATCACCCACTTTTATCAAGAAATTATTGTCATTATCCTGAAGTTTTTGGTACTTATTTAAAAAGAAAAGAAAACGGTTTAGGTTTCTGACTGTTAATTGAGTGAAAAAAAATCAACTCCTGTTTGATTTGCAAGTATGCTGCTTTAGAGTGCACATGGTTAACAATACTTGGATCTGCAGCAGGAAAAAAAATCAATTCCTTTCTGCTGCTCCTTCTCCTCAAGTACTGACAGTTTGTATTCTCAATGCAGCCAAAACAATAAAACAAAACCCATCTTTTTGGCTTCTGTGTTTAAGTTATTTTTCCCCCTAGGCCCACAAATAGAGTCTAAATAAAGCCTAGATCCTCAACCTGTTGGGCGCCATCCCCTTCCTACCTTCCCATGACCCCTTCAATGTCCTGTCTACTTAAAAACTGCAGGCAGAAAATATTTCCATTGCTGATTCTGAAATACAGGAAAGAATACTGTCCTTCAACCAAACCTGCTCACTGACCAATTTTCCTTTTGGGGGGGGGGGGCTTGAAAAAATACTGGAGACAGAGAAGTCAAGGAGTATTCAAACTACCAGACAACACTGTGGTATAGAAAAGTTGCTTTAGGAAGGATGACAGATGCTCCCTTATCTCTAGAAAGGAAGAGTTCACCACTCACCCCCATTTAAGACCAGACTGATGGAAAAGTAACATCAAAGTTACTCTTAAGTCTATTTCAACATTCTCACAAAAGGTAACTGCTCAAAAATTTAATACACCAGTAAGAATTACATGAAAGCATACAAAATAATATGGCTACACATATACACAAACATACAAAGGAGAAAGCATATACTATTTAAGAAATAATTGCCCACAATAAATAATAGTGCAATGTTAACGTATTACCTCTTCTGAAGGAAAAAAAAAAAGTTAAAGCAGCAAAAACAGATCTAGTAATTAATGTGATCAAAATATATTGTCCTGCTACTTAAGCCTACAAAAAAAAGTCCATGTACAGAAGTTCCTGAGAAGTCAACATAAATCATTAATATTTCCTAGCCATAACAACAACAAGAAGCACAAATTAATACGGAGATTCAAATATGCTTCAAGAAATCATCTATGAATATAGATAGTGAAATTCTGTCAAAGGGTGGAGAGAAAACTTTATTCCCTTTGAATAGTAATTAAATGCAAAAACCTTCAGGAAGAAAAGTATTAAGGAGACAAACTTTAGAAACACATGAATATAACCTTAACCTCAGTATTTCCTCAGGAGGCACGTTAGTATACACTGTCTGCAGGATGGAAAACTTAGTACTACCCTGAGTGGTTTCATTTTTATCTAACTAGTTAAATGTTATTCTCACCCTGCACAAAGGCAAGTTTCTATTTTTGTTTTCTAAATGGGACTATCTCATAAAGGACAGTCATTTCTAAAACGTAAGCTACTACACCTTTTGACATATTCAGAAACACAGGGACTCCCAATTAGTCTTATCTTTGTTTAATTTTCTATTGCAAATTTGTGAGGAGAGGCTAGTAAGAAAGCCAAAACTCTTAATTTTAAACTTCTGGGTTATTTTTGCACAAAAAATATCTAAGTGCAGTCTAGATTTGAGTAGTCATTTCCTCATGCATCTTTTCTAAAACAGAAAAAAAATGATACACACGTTCTTAATATTAACACATACATAAAGAGACACTATCTTTTTCACTTTGAAATAAGCTTGAAAGTTTCAGTCAGTAAGAACTTTATTTCATAAGGCTGTATAGTCAATGAAAACCTTAACCATGGCATCTGTTACTCTCTGTATTAACAAGCCTACAGAACAGGCGGCTAACTTACATACTAAAATCAACTACTAAAGCTATCACGTTAATGGAGAAATGAAGAAAAACTTTTAAGAGAGAATACACGTTTCACAGGATCTTCAAAAGGAAAAATGATCTTTTTTTTCCCCTGAATTATGAGAAAACGCCTAGGCAGCATTTTTTAAACAAAGGTTCAAAACTGTAACAAAGAGTTTTTTGGTAACCACAGCAGTATTTATAAAAAAAAAAAATCATAAAATGTCCAGAGAACATTTTTATTGCCCTCATTCCCCAAATGATAGGAAGAAAGTTAGCATTTTAAGGACTGAATATTCTGTCCATGTATTAATTAGTTACCCATCTCAACAATTTAACATCTACATGGCTTCTGAAAATGTGCAAAGCACCCTCTCATGTATTATTATCGCATTTGATCTCACTGAGGAAAAAGTACAGATTATGTCTAGAAAATAGACACAATTCAAAGCAGGTTGATCAAATTTTCTATAAGTTCCTAAGTTTTTAAAACTTTGATAAAAAATTTTATAAGAAACCACAGTAGCACGATATTTGCAGTGATAATCAATTCACCTAACACAGTTTCAAAGAACCAAGTATTGCAACCACTATGAAAGTGTGAAAGTAGCTACTTTGATCTTTATGCATTAATTTTTTGCTAAGTTTGCTAATAGGCCTATAGTAATGACCCACCTCCACCAATGTAACTTTACTTATACTACAAGAGTTTCAGTCTTTAGAGACCAACTTAAATACATCAACCATATAAATTTGTAAAACTGAATGCCTTAGAATGTTACTATTATAATCACTAGGTCCATTGATTTGGGGGCAGGAACACAAAAAGTCTAACATTTTTACCACACAACATCTCCCCTTCTAAAATACCAAGTATTCTATATCCTGCTTGGATTAATATTTCAAGGATTATCACAAAGCTTAAAGGTCCCAAAGTGTATGAACTACTTCTGTTGAAAGCCAATGCACATATTTTTTAAAAAATATATGCATTCAACAGTCCACTCAACAATGTAAGACTAGCTCCCCTCAAAACAAAATAATCCTAATACCACTCTGTCCCGAAACTCTGCATCCTTAAACAAACACAATAACAAAATTACTTTGTATAATACTGTAAGCAGGTAAAAAGGGGGAGGGGGAAAAAAAAAGGCAGTCAAAGATTACAGCTTCTAATAGCAAATATAATTTAGTAATGAAATTTTTAAATAGACTTACTCAAAATCTTTCTGGAACTTTAAGGTGTTACTCCTGTTGCTTAGCTGAAGCTAAGTAGAGCTGTCCTAAGTGGCCAAGCCCCTCAAAAGTCTGATTTGCTTTTTCTTGCTGGAGCACCTCCTGCTGGATACTATTTAGAGCTTTTCAAGCAAGCAGAAGAAGAGTATTTCTGAGGCAGCTCCTTCCAGTTGACTGAACAGGGAAAAGGATGGACCCTTCAAAGCTAAAAGAAATAGGGCCCTGTCCATCACTTACACCTCTTAAAAATAAAATTCAGCATAGATGGGAGACTTTTTCAATCTATTACTATTCCAGTTTCATAAAGACTTCTGAGCTCAAAACACAACATGCTTAAATAAAGCTTGCAAATTTTCCTAAAAACTGAGTTAAAAGCCTATAAAAGCACTCAAGCAAAAGACTTTTTTTTTTATTTTGAGGCCAACGGAGCAATGACAGTCAAACTGTAACTACCATTATATTAACAAAAGCACAAGTCTGATGTAAAGAAAAGCATCTGACATAATTTTGACCCATTAGTCCAAAGTTTGTTCAGAGATTTTCCTGCACTATTACTATGCTCTCCATTTAAGGACAGCCGTCCATCCACGTAAGTTTTAAGTACAGAAATGATAAACACAAATGTCATTGCACACAAAAATGTCCTCTTTGCCATCAAAAGCCATGTCCTAGGATTTTAAAATGCATTCTTCAGACATTTTAAATGGCCCTAATAAGCTACTTTTAAGTTCACAAGGCAGATTCCATAGCTAAGTGGAGACAGAGGAGAGATAAGAAGGAACTTACCAAATTAAAAACGGGTAATAGTGTTTCCAATAAATATGTAGTAAGTTGCCTACAAAACTATGAATCGAGTAAATTGTGAAACTTGAAAAAAAAAGGGAAATAGTCTTCAAAAACTAAATGAAAAGCTGACCTATTTATTTCTAATGACCAAACGTGAGCGAACACCAGATGTAAACAAACAGAAACACTGAAAAGTCCGTTTAGATGTCTTCGTCCTAATTTCAGTCCCTTTAACAAACCCTGAATAATAAAGCCACAGATGCTGAGTATCCTCTAAGAGGAGATATTCCACCTCTCCACCTTTTAGAAACCCTATAAAAAGTGTGCCATGAAAAAGTTTCCTTCCTAGAATGCACAACTGCTTACAAAAGAAAGGGAAAAAAAAAAAAAAAAAGTCATCAGACCAAATTAATCTGATTGTAATATTCTGGTATCAGTTATTAGCATATATAAATGTTCTGCCTTCTAACTTCGCCCAGCTCAAACATCTACATTCCTGACACCTACTATTAAGAAAAATCCACAGCTCCCATCACAGCTTTAGGGCAAATCTTTGAAATCCAAAACACAGCTACAAAGTTCACTGTCAAGGCCAGTGCTGAGGCCCACACACGCCCCGACCTTAACTCACATCTGAAATTCTAGAAAGCCATACTTGCAGAGACATCATTAAAAAACAACACAATGTGGATGTGCAGAGTGAGATCCTCTACTTCAAGACCTAAACAAAGAATATTTCAACATATGACCGGAATATGATGACACCCGATTCACCAATGAAAACAAAACCTGCCTACCATTAGCAGTCCTACCCTCATCTCAACAACTCAACTACTTAGAAATCACTCTCGGCACATCTGCACCCCACAACCGGCGTGTGGCCTTCTCCGAGGGTGCAAGCCACAGACAAAGTTGAAAGGAGACATTCTCCCCGGGTGCCCAATCTCGATTATCAACCCCTCCCCTACTAGGGCCACCTTGCTGCTACCCACCATCACGAACGTGGTCAGGGGGGGAAAAAAATAAATCCTAACAGCACCGCTCAGCAGAATAAAGAGACCAAAGAGAGGATGACGAGAAGTGTTGGGAACTGCGTGCACGACGGGGCTGGACCAAACGGAAAGAGTCCCACTCCGCGCGCCCCTCCCCCCGGCGGGGGCGCAGGCGGGGGAGGGGCGGCCGCGGCCCCTCTCGGAGCGGCCGG
>NW_006921752.1:4434445-4435125 GCF_000298275.1 Orycteropus afer afer
AAAAAAAAAAAAGAGAGAGGAGAGTGAGGAGAAGAGAGAATGGAAAAGCTGGGATACTGCACCCTCCTGCTGCTGGCTGGCTGTCCCCCCTGGCAGCTGGAGGCAGGAACTCTGAGCAGGAGAAGCAGGAGGAGGAGGAGGAGGGAACTCTTCTTCATGGGGAGGGAGGGAAGAAGCTGGAGCTGCTGCTGCTGCTTCTGCTGCTGCTCTGGGCCTCTCGCACTTTTTAGATATTAGTGTGTTAAGATGGTAGGTTGTTCCCTTCTCCCTCCTCCTCCTCCTCCTCCTCTCCTCTCTCTCACTCTCACTCTCTCTCTCTCTTTCTCTCTCTCTCTCTGGACTGTTTCTTTCCTCCTCTTCCCCAGGCAAGGGGGGGTGGGGAGGAGGGGGGTGGGGGGAGGAACTGGATCCTCCTCCTCCTTCAGGAGAGACACACACAGGCCCCGGGCCGTAATAGGGGAGGGGGAAATCAGAGCAGCAGGAGAGAAACTGTGGGAGACAAACAAGCCCAACTCTTCATCCTCCTCCTCCTCCTCCTCTCAGCAGCAGCAGCAAGCACCACCAGCCCATTCACCACCCGGCCCCGGGCCGCAGCACCTCCGCCGCCTCAGCCCGGGGATCCCTCCGCCCAGGCCCAGACACACTCGCCCGCGCGGGAGCCCGCCGCGCGGCCTCGCCGG
>NW_006921752.1:4435371-4458843 GCF_000298275.1 Orycteropus afer afer
GGCGCTCGGGCGGGCGGACTACTTGACGTGTCGGTGCGGCGAATTTATTTCACTTTGCCTAAGGAACGGGGTGTGCTGCGGCCCCCATTGCCTAGGGAAAAAACCCGGATGTAAAGTGAGTGAAACTAAACTAGAGTGAAGTAGGGCAGCAGCAGCCAAACTCCAGTGCAGCGGCAGCGGCGGTGATAGGGCTGAGCACGGAGCGGCGGCGGCCAAACTCCGGAGCCACCGCAATGATGGGCCGGTGCAGCGCTGCAGCCCGGCTCCCATGCAGCCGCAGCCGAGGCGAGGCCAGAGCCCGCTGCGGCCCCCCCAACTCCGCGACCCGAACCCAACTCCCCCTCCCGCCTGCAGGAGCTGCAAAGGGGCTCCTGAGTGGCCCCAACTCCCTCCAGTGCAACAGCAGTTTTAAGGGGGGGAAAGCCGTGAGGGCAGGAACAAGGAGAGGCAATGGGGAAGCACTGCAATGAGGGAGCGTGGTCCAGGCAACAGGAGAAAGATGCAACCTCAAGTCGAATGCAACATGCAATCCCCGGCCGCCGCTCGCCCGCTCCCTCCCCTCGCCACCCCGCCCCCTTTCCAAATAACTACCCTTGAACCACTTTATTAGCGGTACTTGGTCCCACACTCGCTTCGGGAAGGGGCGGGGGACGGGGTCCTTAGCTCACCTTTATTTATTGCTGCTTCCCCCCCCCTCCATGTTTTTTATTCCTAAGTTCTTTTGTTCTAAGGGGGATGATGGCATTTACTTTTCTGCTTTGTGTAGCAGGGCAATCACTGGGAATCGGCCACGTATAATCCGGCGGTTTGTCATATTTTATTAGTGAAAGTATTTTATGCCTATTCTACCTCCAAGGACTGTAACATGGAGAACTGCAGGGAGGAAAAAAACATCAGAAGAATTCTTGTTTTGAGAGGTTTCTTGGCGGGGCGGGGGAAGGCCTCTTTTTTTTTTTTTCTTTCTTTTTTGGAGGGGGTTTATTTAGATTTTTAAATCGATAGTTTTCAACTTAAAGCTTAATATTTTTGAAAGAGTATAATACTGGATTCTAAAATAACCCTCAACAATATAAAGGAGAAAGTCCAAAACCCTAGGTTTTTAAAAAATGCCTTTTGGACGGTGGTATCTGTTTTGTGCTGCCCGCTGGACTTAACACAGTGTTGGCCTTCGAATGTTAAATAACAATAAACCCCAACCTCAACTGAATGCAAATGGGGGTGGGGGTGGTTTTGTTTTTAAGGCTCAGCACTTTTGTAGCATCTGCCACTACGCATTTTCCAGGCATTGATTAACCATGCAACTCCCATAGGCATGAAGTCCAGTTTTTGCAGATAAAGAGCAACAGTGGTGAGATATTTGCCCAAAGTCAAAGTGAGTCATTGGCAGAGCCAGAAATAGCCTAGAACTCCTATTTGTTACTAGTCACATCTTTTCCATTAAATAGTATTTCCTTCAAGAAATAAACAGAATTTAAAAATGAACACGTTCTTTACCTTGTTCTGTATTTTCACTGGAGGTGCTTTGAGATCTTTGGATATGAAGGCATTTTCTTACTCTCTGACCTGTAAAATTAGTTTCTCAGAAAAAAAAAAAAAAAAATTTTTTTAATTCTGATTTCCTAAAGTTAGAAAAAAAAAGTATAGGCTTTGTCAGTGTAGGCCTTTTAGTACTCTGAGCTAAAAATAAATAAATAAATAAATAATCCACAGCTGAGAAAGTGTGTGAGTTTGAGAGTGAAAATGAAAATCCCTATAAATGATTCAGGAAGCCTGGATGAACTCATAATGTTGGGAAACTAAACCCATAACACAGTCAAGATGAATAACGGAAGGCCAGTTTGAGTAGTAAGACCCAGCTTTACCATCTAGAGATAACTCATGTATTTAAAAGATGAAGGAGGAGGTCTTGCAAGCTGGACTCACTAGTCCCTGGAACTATAACCTAATGGTAGCATTTCAAATCAGCCCAGGCTGTGTGGGTCCTTCCAGAGGGAAACTGCCTTAGTGTTCTTCCTGGAAAAGAAGTTAAATTCTTTCACGATTTCATAGAAAATATTTCAGAAGCTCACTTTGTGCCGGAATGTGTAAATGTTACAGACAAGGGGTCAACAAACTTTCCCTGAAGAGCCAGATAGTAGATACGGTAGACTTTGCTGGTGATACAGTCTCCATCGCAACTTCTCAGTTCTGCTGTTGTTTGGCAAAGCAGCCATAGACAATATGTAAACGAGTAAGTGTGGCTGTATTCCAATAAAACTTTTACTTATGGGCAGTGACATTTGAATTTCTTGTAATTTTTACATCACTTTTTTTCCCCCCCAACCATTAAAAAAAAAAAAAATGTAAACACTTTTTGGATCATGGGCCTCACAAAACCAAGATGGTGGGCTGGATTGGGCTCATGGGCAGTAGTTTGCAGCCCTAACTATAAAACCAGGAGCTCTGGTGGCATTCTGCCTAAGGCATTTGACTGCTATCCAGAAGGCTGGTGGTTCAAACCCACCAGCCACTCCTCAGAAGGAAGGTTGGGCAATCTACTTCCATAGTGATACTGCCTCAGAAACCCAAGGAAGGTTCCTGTGAGTCGGATCAAACTCGGCACCAGTGCGTTTGCGTAACTATAAAACCAAAACACCAAACCCACTGCCATGGTGTTGGATACGATTCATAGCAACCCATCCTTGGGTTCCCAAGGCAGTATCACTACGGAAGTAGATTGCCTAATCTTCCTTTACAGGAGTGGCTGGTGGGTTTGAACCTCCAGCCTTCTGGTTAGCAATTAAATGCCTTAGGAACTGCACCATTAACTCGCTGCTGAACTTGTTGGACAAGAGGATGCTTGGTTATTTAGATATTTGTGTAGTGATCAAAGAAGCTCTGGTGGCATAGTGCCTAAGGCATTTGACTGCTACCCAGAAGGTTGGTGGTTCAAGCCCACTAGCCACTCCTTGGATGAAAGACTTGACAGCTGGATTCAACTCGATAGCAGTGAGTTGTTTTTTTCTTTCTTTTGGTTTATAGCAATCAAAAATGAATTGTCATATTTTAAAAAAAGGAAAGAAAGATAAATCAATCGTAGCACAAAGTCACGTTGCAAATATTTACCCTTTAATTAAAATATTTTTAACTGAATAATCATATGACAATCCTATAACCACCAAACTTTAAGAAAAAGAATAATTTGTGATTCATTGATACGTTTTATTATCACTGAAGTACTCTTCATTCTAAGGGGCACAATCAAGCAAGATGGACTCTGATACCTAAGAAATATTGTTCCTTTTCAATTAAAGCACACTTGGGGATGTTATTTAACTTCTCAGAGCCTCAGTTTCCCTATCTTATAAAATGCAGCTATTCATACCTACTTCTTAGGGCTATTAAGAGGATTGAGTGAAATAATTCATGTAAAGTCCTTAATACAGTGTCTGGCACACAATGTGGCATTACACAGCTTTGCCTGTACCTTCACATTCATTTTCTAAGTTGACAAACATTGCTCTGTAAAAGATGAACAGGTAGCATCCCAGTATCTTCACAGTGCAGATGTGTCATGGAGTTCAGGAGGTCCTTGGTGGATTGAGGGTGGTATGATTGGTATTATAAATGTTGGCCAGTCTTTTGGTTAACACACTTGACTACTCACCAAAAGGTTGGAAATTTGAGCCTGCTCAGAGACACCTTGGGAAAAAAGTCCTAGTAATCTGCTTCTGAAAAAATAGCTATTGAAAACCTGATGGAGCACAGTTCTACTCTGACTCACAAAGTATTGCCACAAGTCTGCACTGGTTTGGTTCTCAGGCTCTCAGTATCATTGTATGCCCAACATGGTTATACACACAACTGTGTGGCCTTAGACAAAACTCTGAGGCTTTTTGAACCCTGGTGTTTCTCATATATAATATAAAGGCTTCTTGCAGGATTATTGTAAGGGCTAGATGGCATAGGTGCTCTAAATAAATAAAAATAACAATTAGTATAACTGAATGAAAATCCCAGAAATAAGCTAAAAATTGCAATTTATAATTAAAAGCTCCTTTGGGTTTGTTGTTGTTATGTGCCGTGGAGTCAGACCCAACTCATAGCGACCCCTCCTTGGGTTTCCGAGGTGATATCACTATGGAAGTAGAACGCCCAATCTTCCTTCTGTGGAGTGGCTGGTGGGTTTGAACCACCAGCCCTCTGGTTAGCAGTCAAGTGCCTTAGGCACTATGCTACCAGAGCTCCCCCTTTGGGGTAAATAAGTTCAACTTTTAGACATGCATGACCTAGTAAACAACAGTAGCTACACAATAAATTAGAATTTGCTCTCCTACGTAGTGATACTGCCTCGGAAACCCAAGGAGGGGTCGCTATGAGTCAGGGCTGACTCGACGGCACATAACAACAACAACAACAACCACCTAGTAAGGAGCTCTGGTAGCATAGTGCCTCAGAAGGAAGGTTGGGCAATCTACTTCCATAGTGATACCACCTCGGAAACCCAAGGAGGGGTCACTATGAGTTGGGTCTGACTCCTCGACACATAACAACCACCACCATCTAGTAACTCCAAAAAATAAAAACCGTTTAATAGAAGCCATCAAAACCTGTTGAACAAAGATAACAACTCAAATTTGGGATGTTATTAAACATTGGATGTGAAATTTTTAATTTTTATAAAAGTAATCAAATCTACTGGTTTTCATATATATATATATATTCCTGCCTTTGTGCTATGAGTAAGATCCAACTCAACCGTAGTGCATGCGTTTGTTCCATGATTTAAGAGGTCATTCAAACTCCAAGATTGGAAAAATACCTACAAGGTTCTTTTTGTATTTTTATCATTTCTTTTTTTTCTCATTTACCTTGTTAATATTTGTAATTTCTTTTGTTAGCATAGCGGCTAAGACACTTGCCTGCTAACCAGACGGCTGGCGGTTCAAACCCACCAGCCACTCCTCAGAAGGAAGGTTGGGCAATCCTACTTCCGTAGTGATACTGCCTCGGAAACCCAAGGAGGGGTCGCTATGAGTCGGGGCTGACTCGACGGCACATAACAACAACAGGATACAAGGGTAGTATCTAAATAACTTTTATTTGATAGATAATATTTCATTAATATTGGTACTCTTTTGGAAATGCAGAATCCTTGGGTGGTGGAAAGGGTTATGTACTCAGCTGCTGACAAAAAGGTCAGAGGCTCGAGTCTACCCTGATGCACCTTGGAAAAAAGGCCTGGAGACTTACTGCTGAAAAATCGGCCACCGAAAACCCCACAGAGCACAGTTCTGCCCTGGCACACCTGGGGTCCCCGTCAGTCAGAGCTGACATAATAGCAACTGGTTTTTATTGAATAACGTAAAGGGTCATTCAAAATTACAAAACAGTATAAAGACCATCGATCTAATGCAAAGACACTGTAAATATAGAAAAACATAAAATGGAGGCATTATATAATAAACAGTGACTAAATAACAGGTTTCTTTTAAATGTTCTTATTTTACCATTTTGTAGTAGCATAGTACACACCCATACCCATGGATATTATGGTGTTTTTTTATACTTGTATTTGAATGCCACTATCTCTGAAGTTATGGAATTTGACAGTAAAACAAAGTAATGAAACACCCCTGAAAAGGGCTGATTGCACCAATTCCTCATCTGCCCCCCCCCATATCTCAGCCCCTGTTATTTTTTTGCACCCCTGGCTGAAAAGTAACCCCATTATCTCTTCAGAGGTCAGCCTGCAGATGATTTGAACTCTGCCTGAAAACCTGGGGGATGTAACTATTGGAACTCATCAGGTCTTCGTTTCTAATTCTTTTTTGGGCTGGAATAAATGAAAGCCTGGCTTATACAACAAAGTGCTTAAATAAGGAGAGGAGACATAACAATGTGATTTTTAAAGAACTATGACAGAAAATCCCCAGTGAGTAGCAGAAATTGACCGTACATTCTTTCTTCCCACTGTCTCAATGGTTTCTGATCTTTTTAAAATCTTCGTTTTAACTGTCTTGTATGAATTTTGATGGTAAGCCAAAGTTGTAATTAGAAATGGGTCTGTTATAATAATTTGTAAATAAATAAATATTGGTGAATAAGCAGTCTAACCTCTGGAGAATACCTTCAATTTCATTACTTTGCCATAATCTCCAAGGTCAACTTAATCCTAAGCAATTCCAGGTGTGTGTGTGTGTGTGTGTGTGTGTGTTTAATAGCATTAACCAGACCAGGGCTGCTCACTCTCCGCGCTATTGACATTTGGGGCTGGATAATTCTTTGTTGTGGGAAGCTGGTCTCTGCACTGTAGGATTGTTTGCAGCATCTCTGGCCTCTACCCACTAGATACCAGTAGCAAACCAACCCCCTACCAGTTGTGACAACCAAAAATGTCTCCAGACATCCCTGGATGGGGGTGAGGGGTTTAGATGCACACAGCTGAGAGCCACTAAACTAGATCAAACCCCATGGATAGATTTACATGTGTATTTGTATGAGGGCGACTCTGCCCTCCGCAGAAGCCGATCTTGATTATTGTCCCAAAAGAAGCTGATGTCAGATCAGGAGGCAGCTGGACCTGTTGTTAAAAACTAAAATCGTGGCAATTAGAGCTGTAGAAAGTCTGCCTGAAAGCTGCTGGACTGCTAAAACTATCACAGAGAGAGAGATCCTCTGAAAGGAGCTCTGGTAGCAAAATGCCTAAGGCATTTGACTGCTTACCAGAAGGTTGGCAGTTCAAACTCACCAGCTACTCCTTGGAAGGAAGACAGGGCAATCTATTTCTGTAAAGATTTACCACCTCAGAAACACAAAGGGGGTCACTATGAGTCAGAATCAACTTGATGGTAGTGAGTTTGGTTTGTTTTTGGTAAGACTGGAGATGTTTAAAGAATTTGATCATCTTTTTGAGTTCTGAAGGAGCTCTGGTGGCACAGTGGTTAAGGCATTTGATTGCTAACCATAAAGTTTGGTAGTCCGAACCCTCCAGCCGCTCTGTGGGAGAAAGATGAGGCAGTCTGCTTGCATAAAGATTTATAGACTTGGAAACCCTCTGGGGCAGTTCTACTCTGTCCTATAGTGTAGCTAAGAGTTGAATTGACTTGATGGCAGTGTGTTTGGTTGATTTGTCGCTTTAGTTTAATATCAATATAAATAAATTGTGTGTGGGTCTGAGGAATGGCATTATCCAGTGGAAGACATTACCAAATATCTAGTCTGAGAACCTGAGCTTGGGTCTGAGTTCTGCAAATGTCAAGCCAATTACTTTATCTCTTTGGGGCCTGTTTCTTTGTCCAAAATGGGGGAAATAATAGTACTGAATCCACTGGGGTGTTGTGAGTTCCAAACTGTTAATAACAAGTAGCAGAACTTATTCTTGAGGAGTTAGGAACATCGGAATTAATACAGACTTGGGCTGATCTTGGACGAAATGATGCACTATTAATTCTAAGCCTCAATTTCCTTATTTGCAAAATAAACCTAATCATGTGATTTCATAGAGTTGTTGTGGCGGTTAAATGAGATAATGCTTGTCATAATGCTTGGTAAATGTTAATTGTTATTATTGGTGCTTTGGTAAGCTGTATCACACTGCAAAAATATTTACCATCTTATTGCTATTATTTATTTCCTGTGAGCATTGAAATTTGGAAACTTGAAGAACTAAATAATACATACCTCTATGAGTTAAATCCAAATTCCAACCAAGTGAAAGCATTAAGCTGTAGTTTGTAGCCTTCTATCTTCCAAATTAAATCTGTTAGGGTATAAGTGTGTTTCAATAACAGAAAAATCCTCCTCTCCTTATTGAAGTAATGTTCTAATAAGTTTTTTACAACCTCTGTATCACATAAAGCACATGGGGTCAGGCACGGCATGCCAAACTCTCTCTGTTTGTCCTGAACATTTAAATCTGACTAGGTGCTGCTGTAAAATTCACCTTCCCCAAAAATGTTGGCAAATTGTATTGCACTCCTAAAATGGGTACAGTAAGTGTTTGTTTTCTAAGTTAAAATATAAATAAGGCGATCTGGGGGTATCTTTTAAATAAATCTTTATTAATGTATGGCATTCATACAGAAAACCACAAGTTGTATATTTTGGTACAGCGAACCCATTCATGTATTCACTGGGTGTTTTCTAAAGGTTAGAGAATTCGGTAATAAGCCTATATTTTATCACTTGGGGGATGAACAGAGTATTCATGAATATGGAAGTATACAGACTAGATAGCAATTCTTTGATATGCAAAAGTGATTTTGAATTATCAGATTGAGGTACTGCAAAATGGTAAGTTGGAATCAGATTGCCACTCATATCACCTACCACTTAACATTTGACATATGATCTTGGGTAATTTACTTCAAGTGTCTCAGTCTTCTCATCTGTTAAATGGGGATAACAATAAGATTATTGTTTGAATTAACTGAAATAAACACATGTAAAAGCTTGGGCAAGTGTCTAATGCATAAGCTCTCAATAAAGGTAAATGAGTATCATCCGTTTAGGATGATGCTCCAATGAAAAATGAGAAAGAGGTTATAGAGATCTCAATAATTCTTCCAATTAAAATTTTAAAAAGGAAATTTTACACAGAAGGGGAGCTGGATCAGAACAGCTAAAGATTATGATCACAGAGCTCAGGACTCAAACCAGCAGGGAGGGTTTAGCTCTGTAGGAAGGCTAAAGAATGATGCCTGAGAGATAGCAGGGTATCAGGAGAGCACTGCCGGAGAGGTAGCAGGCAGGGTGATGAACCAAGTGGCTGTGAAGATAGTGCAGTGCTGAACAGAAAGTCACAGGGGTGTGCCTGGCATCCTAACTGGACATGACCTGATTTTTCAGAGACTAGAGTAAGGTATAAGGGTAATTGTTTGATGTGGGCCCAGCAAAAGGAATAAGAGAAGGAGCAGTCACGGGAATCATTATCCCAGGGGTCAGAGCCTTGAAAAGCCTGGGCCTGAAGGAGAGGAACAGTGGAGATTCCTTGCTGTTGCTATTAGGTGCCATCCAGTCAGCTCCGAATCATAGCTACCGTATGTGCAATAGAATGAAACACTGCCTGAGCCTGCACCATCCTCACAAGTCTTGTCATGCTTGTGCCCATCATTGCAGCCACTGTGTCATTTCATCTCATTGAGGGTCTTCCCCTTTTTCACTGACCCTTACTTTACCAAGCACAATGTCCTCCAACATGACCAAAATAGTTAAGACAAAATCTGGTCATTCTTACTTCTAAGGAGCATTTGGCTGCACTTCTTCTAGCACAGATCTGTCCATTTTTCTGGCAGTCCATGGTATTTTCAGAGATTCCTTGAAAGGACCTATTTAGAGCTGTATCTAACACCAAGTGACTGGAGCACCTTATACCCTATTAATGATCTCAAAGGCATATCATTAGGCCCGGCATTCCCTCACACCAAAATAAGATGTAATGATGCACTTGAATCAACTTGGATGCAGAACGAGAAAAAGAAATACTACTAAAGAAGAAAATGATAGGTGCAGGTTGGGCCTTTGAAACGAAACATGGCAGAGAAATCTCTCCTTCTGAAAGACGGTAGCAAGGAGTTTCCCAAATCCAGCCAGCAACCTGATGTGTCACAGCTGGACCTTGGCGTCTCTTATTTCTTCTTCATGATCTCAATCTTGTAAATGCTCTTGGAAATGAAGTGATTTGGTTTTTCTTTCCTTGATTGCTTGCAGGAGATGTATCAGCTTATAAGATTCAGCAGGAAAATTATGGTGAATAAATGTGACCCAATGTTCTCCCTTTCATGAAACATCTATCATTGATGGAGAAAATATATGAAATAATCAAGCCAGGGATGGCAAATCTGTGACCTGTGGGTTTCCCACTGAGCCTGAACTTGGCCTTAAAATCTTTCTCAACGCAGTGCATCAGGCAGCCATTACCAGTTATTGGGAGTTGCCTGTGATAGAAATCCATTTTGTCATACCTGGACTCAGCCCTCATCCCTTGCTATAATTAACACACCTATCTCCTATCCCCTTCTCCCAAAATCCAATGAATGCAAAGTATATCAGATATGAAACTATGCCTGGCTTTAGTCCTGCATATTTAAATTAAGCCCTGGATAGGTAACCATTGCCTCTCTATTTAGGGACCTGTTCTCATATTTCTGAGTATATAACAGAATATGACCTATAAATAGTCACATCAACCTCATTGCTGAATAATTTACATACTGAGGTCATGCTCTCTGGATGAACCTGACACCCATTAGTGTTAAACTAACCAGCTGTGTGTATCCAAGCTGGGAGGTTAGGAGAACTGCACCCTAAAGTGATAGGAACGAAAAGCAAAAGTCTTCAGGTTGTTGGTTTTTTTTTTTTTCCTCCCTTGTTTTTAAGTCCAGCTCAATCTGCTTTTTCTTAAGTCTCAGTTTCTTCATTTCTAAAATGGGATATTATTTTCACCGATTTACTAGATGGCTCTGTTAGGGGAGATGCTAAAATAATGTTTTCAAGACTTTCAGAACCCTAGAACTTTAGACTCAAAGCATTATTTCTGTAGATAAGCCCTTTTTGATGAAAGCCATTCTTATCCCAATGCTAAAACAGCGGTTGACCATTTGGGTTTTATACCTCGTGGCATAAATAAACCAAATCCCTGCAGCACTAGGATATTGCTAAGTTGGTTGGGAAGTTGTTTACAACATTTGCAAAAAGTCCACATTGTTGCATCTGTAAAATGGGCATGCTATACTATTCATTTTCCTCTCTTTGCTTCCAGAGAACTAATGAGATAGAAGTTGCAAAAGATTGATATTTCTGAAAACTGTTCCTGTAAGTGACAGAGTCACTGTACTAAAAAGAATTGGTTGACATTCAACAATTTCAGTAGGTAATATCTGATCAAGAGCCAATGCTACTGAAGGAAAAAGTCCAAGCTGTACTGAAGGCACTAGTGAAAAATAAGGCTCCAGGAATTGACAGAATACCAACTGAGATGTTTCAACAAACAGATGCAATACTGGGAAGCACTAACTTGTCTCTGCCAAGAAATTTTGAGGACACCTACCTGGCCAACCAACCAGAAAAGATTCATATTTGTACTTATTCTAAATAAAGGTTATCCAATAGAATGTGGAAATTATCAAACAATATCATTAATATCACATGCATTTGACCTATAAATAGGTCATGCATATTTTGCTGAAAATAATTAAAAACCAGTTGCAGTGGTACATCAACAGGGAATTGCCAGAAATTCAAGCCAAATCAGAAGAGAGTGTGGAACGAGGGCTATCAGTGCTGATGTCAGATGGGTCTTGGCTAAAAATAGAGAATACCAGAAAGAAGCTTACCTGTGTTTTTGACTATGCAAAGAGATTCGACCGTGTGGATCATAACAAATTATGGATAACATTGTGAAGAATGGGAATTCCAGAGCACTTAATTGTGCTCATCCGGGCCTATACATAGACCGAGAGGCTTGAACAGAACGAGGGAGACTGCAGAGTTTGAAATTGGGAAAGGTGCGTGTCGGGGTTGTATCATTTCACCTACTTATTCAGTCTGTATGCTGAGCAAATAATTTGAGAAGCTGCACCACATTAAGAACAATGCAACATAAGGATTAGAAGAAGAATCATGAACAACTTGTGATATGCAGATGACACAATCTTGCTTGTTGAAAGTGAAGACAACCTGAAGTACTTACTGATAAAGATCAAAGACTCTAGAGTTTAGTAAGGATTATACCTCAACATAAAGAACATAAAAAGCCTCACAACTGGACCAATGTTATCAAAGCAACATCATGATGAATGGAGAAACTACTGACATTTTCAAGGATTTCATTTTACTTGGATGCACAATCAACGTCCATGGAAACAAGTCTTTCTCTCTTTTTTTGACTAAGAAATCAAATGATGTATTTCATTGGTAAATCTGCTGCAAAAGACCTCTTTAAAATGGTAAAAAGCAAAGATGTCAATTTGAGGACTATGGTGCGCCTGACCAAAGCCACGGTATTTTCGATTGCCTCATCTGCAGGGAAAAGCTGGACAATGAATAAGGAAGACTGAAGAAGAATTGATGCCTTTGAATTGTGGTGTTGGTGAAGAGCATTGAATGTACCGTGAACTGCAGAAGACCGAACAACTGTGTCTTGGAAGAAGTACAGCCAGAATACTCCTCGGAATTAAGGATGGCAAGACTCCCTCGCATGTACTTTGGACATGTCATCAGGAGGGACCCGGGGAAGGACATCATGCTTGGCAAAGTAGAGGGTCAGGGAAAAAGAGGACCCTCAATGAGATGCATTGACACTGGCTGCAACAACATGCTGCAACATGGCAATGATTGTGATGATGCAACAGGACATGGCGATGCTTCATTCTGTTGTCCACAGGGTAATGACGAGTTGGAGCTGACTCAATGGCACCTGACAACAAATGAAAGAAAGAGGAATTTTTCAAATTTAAAATGTAATTTAAAATAACCTGGCTTTCCCCAAATCCAGCATTAGGCTTGGTGAATGAAACTAAAGGCAGTGATGAGTTAGGGGCTTTGGGTTAAGATTGCATTGGCAGATATGGAGACAACACAGAGGAGTGGGGACCTGAGGCAGCATTATGTTCTACTTTATTGAGAATAAGAAGAAAAAAACAAGAAGCATTTTCCAATAGCCACTTGGGGACTTTAGACTCCCAAAAGTGCAGGTGTTATGAGTCTCAAAGCCACAAACACTTGATTTTAATACTAGTTCCTCAATTAGCATAAGCACAAACTTATTATTTTTCCAAGTACATTGTGTTGTCGCTGTTCATCTAATAGAAAAGAAAAACTCATTCCAGTTCCAATCTGGATGGATATTACATTTCCTTTGATAAACGTCAGCGGGTTGATGAGAACAGGCCCATTCCAAACAGAAATGCTGGAACTTAAGCTTTGTGACTAACTGTGCCTAAAGACAGCTCATTTCATCCTGGAGTGTCCTCGCCCCAGCAGCTTAGGCAAAACCAAAAAGATCACAGAGCAAAACCAACTGAGAGTATGATAACATTAATGCAATGATTTTATGTTCATCTGTTATTGGAATCTAAGTCAATTTACAAAAATGTTGCTGTAAAGAAGAATGGCTTGGCCCTGAGTAATTGTGAATAA
Source organism: Orycteropus afer afer (assembly GCF_000298275.1). NCBI lineage: Eukaryota > Metazoa > Chordata > Mammalia > Tubulidentata > Orycteropodidae > Orycteropus > Orycteropus afer. Next base: position 4,448,491 of record NW_006921752.1, read on the forward strand.
CCAATGAAAACAAAAACAAAAAAGGACCGTAGAGAATACAAGGGGTCCCTGTTTCTGATTTTTTCAAATGAGTTCTCAAAATGAAGGTGTGTTTAGATCTCACTTTTAAAGTTTCCCATTTTTTTGTTTCAGCACACTTAAAATTTCAGAGGAATTCTACCCTTGTTGCCTGATTGGATTGCTACTGGAAATAACTCCCAAAGCTTTAAATCTAAAATTCTCTGCCTTCTCAGGTGCATTTAATTTTTTGGCACATGAGAGTGTCTGACATTTCTGTGAACTGGGAACCCAGGTTTCAGTTCTGTGATTAGCTAGCTGAATACTTAAAAAACTCACTGGCTTATCAGGCCTCATTTTTCCATCTTTAACACCAAAATATCTGTACCTTATCACACCAGGACAGCCAGGGGATTTAAAGCAGGGGTCCCTAAAATTTTCCTAATGAGTCCCCCCTCCCCATGATGACTTACTGTTAATTATTAACAGTAAAAATAACAGCTGCCATTTACTAGGCATGCTGGCCAGATGTTTTGAACATATTTAAAATTTTATAGATAAGAAAACTGAGGTACAGAGAGGTTAAGTAAATTGCCTAAGGTCACATAAATAGTCAGTGGCAAAACTGGGATTCCTGCCCATGGCTACTTAGATTGAGTTCTGCTCTCCAATGGGAATTCCCATGGGCCACAAGGAAGGAGCTATGAGGAAGCATCAGGCTGAGTGATGTATCAGGCAAGGCTTTGAGAGGACGGGTAGATCCTGGGATAAGGGTCTCCAGGAACAACTCACCTTCTCTTGGCAAAAAGAGAAGTTTCTATCCCCCACAGGAAAACGCATGGTATGATGGAAATTGTGGATTTGGGACTCAGAAAGGCCTAGATTAGAATCTTGGCTAAATTACTACTTAGCTGAGCATTGTTGGACAGATTACTTATATACCCTTAACTTCATTTTTCTCATCAGTGAAATGAAATAGGTATTGTTTTACAGAATTGTTTTGGTGGTTAGAAATAACCCATGTAAAATGTCTTGTACATAGTAGGTACGCAATACATGGCAGGCAATATAGCATATCCTTGTGTACCTATACTGTGTTTCCCAAAGTAGGTTGTTAGTAGGCATTGGGTAATGAAAAAGAAAAAATGAAAGAAATTTTAAGAGAGTGGTCGTCAAGTAAATCCGGGAGATGGTATTAAGCAAAATGAAACTGTTTCTGTACTGCAGGACTTCTCAGAGCTTTTAAATGTCAAAGATACAATATCAGTCTCCAAAAGGAAGCATTTTCTCAATTTATTTGATTACCTGGCCAATTTTGATGGAGCACCTTACAGTACTGGAGCTCCCGGAAATGGGTTAGGAAGCACTGGTCTGATGAGTTTGGGAAGAAAATGCTGGGTTCCTCAGGTCTGGTCATCATGATACATTTACTATTTTGTAGTATCTTCAGAACTACCTCTCTCATCCATTTATTTCTCTCTGAAGCAGGACTTTTCCTTTTTACAAATGTCACAAAATGAAACTCTAAGGAGTGATTTCCAGCATCCCTTCACGTGAAAAGTTCAGCTCCCAACAGTACCAGGCAACATTCACAAAGCAAACCAAGCAAGGCCCATGGGGCCACGGCGTTATTGGACGTCTTGAGGTGGCAGGACATGGCTGCCCCCCTCCTTCTCCCAGAGAAGCTTAAAAAGTGCAGGTTACTCCACAGACCATCAGAAAGCACCCGCATGGGGAAATAAGACCCAGTTAGTTCACCAGGAGAGTAAGAGACCCCAACTCAGCCAGAGAGGCCCTGCTTCGGCTCCTGTAGGTGGACTTGTCAAAGGCCAACACAGCCCAAGGAGGAGGAAAGAATTAAACAGAGGATCAGCTTTTTATTTTCATGTAAAAAGCACTTGCCCTTGGGTTATAAATGTTATTGCATTTGTGTAGCACTTTACTGCTGCCCTCAGCTTGCAAGCATCACAGGATCCCAGTTGCAGTACTTTTATAACCCTTGATCAATAGCTTATTTCTATCGCCTTCAGTCCCAGCTGCCAATCCTTTCTGTATAATGTGGGAGGCAGCCTTCACTGCTCTCCAGCTCTATATGTTATGAATGTAAACTGTGCAAGTAACATATGTGTGTGTGCGATGAGTGGAGGACATGGGATTTTTGAACAAGGAATGATAAAAATGGGTCCCTTGTTTCTGGCAGACAACCACAAATGCTGGGGGTTTTCTCTCTAGTGAATGCTTCTCTCTCTCTCACTCCTCACTGGCTGAGAAACGATGCACTTGGTCATCTTCGGTGGGTCAAGAAAAAGATCCTCTCTTGAGTTTTTGTGTTCTTATTACATATGTATGTTTGGAGGTTGTGCTGGAAGGTTATGGAATGATGTAAGTTCCAAGAGAGAAAGGGGCAAGTCTGTCTTGTTCAACACTCCTATATTCCCAACTCCTAGACTGAGTCTAGCACAAAGTAGGTGCTCAGGAAATATTTCTGGACTAAATGAATGAATTCTGGCTATCAATGGGAGAGCAGAAGAGAGTTCAGAACAATCTCCTGGAGCTGCCTGAGCAAAGAGCAAACAAGAAAGCCTTTTATGTTGCCGGCAGCTGTGGGGACCACAAACAGATACTGCCTGTCTGCTTTAGTTAAGGCTCACTGCTAGGCACCATGGGGAAACACTAAGTAATATCAAAACCAAAAAAAGTAAACTCACTGCCATCAAGCTGATTCTGACTCCCAGGGACTCAATAGGACAGAGTAGAACTGCCCCATATGGTTTCCAAGGCTGTAAATCTTTACGGAAGCAGACTGCCTCATCTTTCTCCTGCAGAGTGGCTGCTAGGTTTGAACTGCTGACGTTTTGGTTAGCAGCCGAATGCTTTAACCACTGTGCCAACAGAGCTCCTTTAGAGTAATACCAGATGCAGCCTTTACAAGAAATAAGATCGCCAAGTGTAACCAGCAACTCAGGCTCTATCTTTCCAGAGAGCAGAATCAGCCGAGCAAACACTTAAAGGACAAATACCTGGCTTCGCCTTCTTGCCCCCACTTCAGAAGCCAGTTTTAGGACCACTCCATTCTAGGAGCAGTCTTGGAGGAGGACCCCAACCCTCCCTGGCATTCTTCAGCTCCATGAAGGCCCCTCCAGCTCACAGAAAGGCAGCCAGGCCTGCCCTTGCCTGAACCTGCGTCCTTGAGATTCAGCCAAACCTCACAGGGCTTGGCGGAGTGATGTTGAGGTGACATTCTTCTCCCTGCCACTCAGCATCTTTTAAACAATCCTCCTCCACCTTGGGAGAATATGCATGAACTCACTGCAGGCTAGGGCCATGGAAGCTGAAAATTCCCTTTCTCCCTGGGAGGGGAATTTGTCACTAGTGGAAAAGCACATCTCCAGTGAAAACCCAGAATCTGGGATGTCTGCAAGTTGTTTCAGGCCAAGTTCTTTTTAGGTGGCGGTAATAGAAATCCATGTCAAAGAGGGTTCCTGAACAAGGGACCTTGTTGGAAGGATATCAGGTCATCTCGTGGGTCCAAGGCTGTGAGCCTAGAAGGGCCAGGAACCAAGCCTGGGAAGCAGCACAGAAACAGGACATTGGCTCCTCTTGTCTGCCTCCTGCACGCTGCACTTGAGTTCACAGCCTCAGGGGCATGTGGCAGGAGGGGAGCAGGAGGTTGGCACAGGCCCTCTTGGCTCTGGACCACACCGCCTGTAGCGCACCATGAATTAATATTTTTAATAAATCCTGTAATTATCTTGTGAACGGAACATTTTCGTGGCACTACATTTTTGATGTTAAAAGCATTAATTTGTTCAATATAAACATTAAAAATATAACATTGTTTTGGTAACCTTGTTTCTTTTCTTTCTTAATGCACCAGGAGGCTCACAAAATGGAAGTGGGCTAAGCCTTTCTTGAGCTCTCAGGCTCCAACTAAGAGATGCGCTCTGCTCTGTGTGGCCATCCTGAGCGGCCAGCTCCCAGACCCAGTTCCCAATATCTAGGAGGCAGATGCTGACTGGCTCACTTGGGCCAGAGTTCGCTTAGTCATAGTCAACTGTGGTGTTCCAAGCTCCCTTTGGAGGCAGGAGAAAAGGGATCATTATCAGTGGACAGACAGATACCCTACACTGTCCTATTGCTGGGGTCACCCTGCCCAGAGGCCCAGATACTGTGGTTGCCAGCTAGGTGAGCAGAGGACCCCAGGCACAGTGAAGCCTTGGAGGAGGCTCACCTTGCAGCCCAGTTTTCATAAGTGTATGCGACCGTGCTTTCCCCAATCTTGTCTTTCTAGTATGTTCTATTTTCCTGAATGTGGATTTTTTTTCCCTTTATTTATAATTTTTTGTTTCATCCTATGTTTTCTCTTGAGTTGCCTCAAATCCTTTGCAGCAAGGCAAAAGACAAAAATACAATAAACAACAGAGTTTGTATCTAATACCCTCAAATCAATACATACCTTGTATGTTTCACAGGACCTTACTCATCCTCAAAGGGAGCTTGGTATAAGTTGGACTTGGTTCTTCCTTCTTTCCTTCCATTTTTTAAGAGTAGCATTTTTTTTTTTTTTTTTTTGGTAGAAGCGGTACAAATACCTTGATTTTTTTTTTTTTAAATGCAGAGAAGTATGACCAATAAAATAAAAATCTTTCAAATTCCCACTGCACTCCTCCCTACCCCCAGAGATAATTACTGTTAACATTTTGGTGTACAATCTAACAGGTAATTTTCAATAAAATTAGCCTCACTCTAAAAATAACCCTACTAGAATACTGACTTGGTTCTATTTTTTAATTTAGCAATATATCATATGTTTCTTTTCACATAGTTGCATATTATTCTGGAAACATTTTATGTTCTAAACTGGAATCAATTTATTTTTCTGATGTATAAAATATTTAAGTGTTACAGATAAATGAAACTTCAATTATAACCCCAACTACTAAAGAGAACCATTTTTATTTTTAAAAAACCCTTCCGTTTTTATGTACATATAAACATATAAATAGAATCATAACATGTAGTGCTTTGTAACCTGCTTTTTCCCATTTATCACTAAGCCTTGAGTTCCTTTCCATGTCTACACATATATCATCCTTTTTAATGGCTACATAGAATTGCATTCAACTGAATGAATGTATCACAACTTATTTAACCAATCACCTATTGTTGGAAACATTTGAGTTGTTTCCAATTTTGATTATAAGGAGTACTGCATGAAACAGCAGTGTATATGCATCTTTGTCCATGTGTCTGATTATTCTCTTGGAAAAAAAAATTCTAAAAGGAAATTGCTGAGAAAAATAGTATATAGCTTTTAAATTTTGATTGATATTAACAAATTGTCCTCTAATAAATTGTAGCAATTTACATTTCCTCAAAATATATGACATAACTAATTGGCTACACCCTTTCCAACATTAGCTATTATCACTCCTTTTTATCTTTCCCAGTATGATGGCTGAAAAATGGTATTTCATTGTGGTTTTAATTTGAAAGTCTTTGATCATTGGTGAGGTTGAGCATGTTATTATATAGATTTTGGTCAGTTGAATTCAGTTTACAAATGATCTGTTTCTATCTCTTCTATCCCACCACTTGTCTATCAGTTTGTTGTAATGTGGTGGTTTGTGTGTGCCATTGGTATTTCAAATATCAACAGGGTCACCCATGGTGGACAGGTTTCAGCCGAGCTTCCAGACTAAGACAGACTTGGAAGAAGGAAGGGCCAATCCACTTCTCAAAGTATTGGCCAGCGAAAACCTTATAAATAGCAGTGTAACGCAGTCTCACATATTACTGGAAAACTTTATGAATAGCCCTGAAACATTGTCTGATGCAGTGCCAGAAGATGAGCCCCTCAGGTCGAAAGGCACTCCAGATATGAGCTACACCCTCAGAGTAGAGTCAACCTTAATGACGTGGATGGAGTAAAGCTTTCGGGACCTCCATTTGCTGATGTGGCATGACTCAAAATGTAAAGAAACAGCTGCAAACATCCATTAATAATTGGAACATGAAATGTAAGAAGTATGAATCTAGGAAAACTGGAAGTTGTCAAAAATGAAATGGAACACATAAAGATCAATATCCTAGGCATTAGTGAGTTGAAATGGACTGGTTTGGGCCATTTTGAATCAGACAACCATATGATCTACTATGCTGGGAATTACAAACTGAAGAGGAATGGTGTGGCATTCATCATCACAAAGAATGTTTCAAGATCTATCTTTCAGTACAATGCTGTCAGTGATAGGACAATATCCATATGCCTACAATGGAGACCAGTTAATACTACTATTATTCAAATTTACTGACCACCAAAGCCAAAGATGAGGAAATTGAAGATTTTTACCAACTTCTACAGTCTGAAATTGACCAAACATGCAATCAAGATGTGTTGATTATCACTGGTGTTTGGAATTCAAAAGTTAGAAACAAAGAAGAATCACCAGTAGTTGGAAAATACGGCCTTGGAGATAGAAATAACACTGGAGATAGCATGATAGAATTTTGCAAGACCAATGACTTATTCATTGCAAATACCTTTTTTTTCAACAACACAAACAATGGACCTTGCCAGGTGGAATACACAGGAATCAGATCAACTATATCTGTGGCAAGAAGTGATAGAGAAGCTCAATATCTTCAGCCAAAACAAAGCCAGGAGCTTATTGTGGAATAGACCATCAATTGCTCATATACAAGTTCAAGTTGAAGCTGAAGACAGTCAAAACAAGTCCACGAAAGCAAAATATGATCTTGATTATGTCCTACCTGAACTTAGAGACCATTTGAAGAATAGATTTGATGCATTGAACACCAATGACCAAAAACCAGACAAATTGTGGGATGACATCAAGAACATCATCCATGAAGAAAGCAAAAGGTCATTAAAAAGACAGGAAAGGAAGAAAAGGCAGAAGATGACAGAAGAGATTGACTCTGAGACTTTCCCTTGAACGGAGAGTAGCTAAAGCAAATGGAAGAAATGACAAGATAAAAGAACTGAAGATTTCAAAGAGCAGCTCAAGAAGACAAAGTCAATTATAATGAAATGTACAAAGACCTGGAGTTAGAAAACCAAAAGGGAAAAACACACTGGCATTTCTCAAGCTGAATGAATTGAAAAAAAATTTCAAGCCTCAAGTTGTAATATTGAAGGATTCTATGGGCAAAATATTGAATGATGCAGGAAACATCAAAAGAAGATGGAAGGAATACACAGAGTCACTATACCAGAAAAAATTGGTCAATGTTCATCTATTTCACGAGATGGCATATGATCAAGAACCAATGGTACTAAAGGAAGAAGTCGAAGCTGCACTGAAGGAATTGGCACAAAACGGATTCAGGAATTGACAGAATACCCACTTAGGCATTTCTACAAATGGATGCCACACTGGAGGCACTCACTTGGCTATGCCAAGGAATTTGGAAGACAGCTACCTGGCCAACTGACTGGAAGAGATCCATATTTGTACCCATTCCAAAGAAAGGTGATGCAACAGAATATGAAAATTATCTAACAATATCATTAATAAACACAAGTAAAATCTTGCTGAAGATCATTCAAGAACTGTTGCAGCAGTATATTAACTGGGAACTTCAAGAAATGCAAGCTGGATTCAGAAGAGGACATGGAACAAAGGATATCATTGCTGATGGCCGATGGATCTTGACTGAAAGCAAAGAATACCAGAAAGACGTTTACTTGTGTCTTACTGACTATGCAAAAGCATTTGATTGTGTGGATCATAACAAGTTATGGATAACATTGAGAAGAATGGGAATTCCGCAGCACTTAATTGTACTCATGAGGAACCTGTACATAGACCAGGAGGCTGTTGTTCGAACAGAACAAAGGCATATTGCATGGTTTAAAATCAGGAAGGGAGTGCCTCAGGGTTGTATCCTTCCACCATGTTTATTCAATCTGTGTGCTGAGTGAATAATCCAAGAAGTTGGACTATATGAAGAAGAACATGGCATCAGGATTGGAGGAAGACTCATTAACAACTTGTGATATGCAGACGACACAACCTTACTTGCTGAAAGTGAAGATGACTTGAAGTACTTCCCAATGAAGATTAAAGACTACAGTCTGCAGTATGGATTACACATCAACATAAAGAAAACAAAAATCCTCATAACTGGACCAATAAGCAGCATCACAATAAATGGAGAAAAGATTGAAGTTGTCAAAGCCTTCATATTACTTGATTCCATGATCAGCACCAATGGAAGCAGCAGTCAAGAAATCAGATGACGTATTGCACTGGGCAAATCTGCTGCAAAAGACCTCTTTAAAAGTGCTGAAGAGCAAAGATGTCTCTTTGAGAACTAAGGTGCACCTAACTGAAGCCGTGTATTTTCAGTCGCTCCATATGCATGTGAGAGCTGGACAACGAATAAGGAAGACCAAAGAAGAGTTGACGCTTTTGAGTTGCAGTGCTGGTGAAGAATACTGAAAGTACCATGGACTGGCAGAAGAACAAACAGATATGTCTTGGAAGAAGTGCAGCCGGAATGTTCCTTGGAAGCAAAAATGGCCAGACGTCACCTCACCTACTTTGGTCATGTTGTCAGAAGGGACCATTCTCTGGAGAAGGATATGATGCTTGGTAAAGTGGAGGGTCAGTGAAAAAGGGGAAAGCCCTCAGTGAGATGGATTGATACAATGGCTGCAACGATAGCCTCAAGCATAGCAGAAATTGTGAGCCTGGCATAGGACCAGTCAGTGTTTCATTCTGTTATAAATAGGTTCACTATGAGTTGGACCCAAGTTGATGGTACCCAACAATAACAACAACATCCTTTGCCTATTTTATTTTACTATTCTTTTTATCTTAGTGATTTATAAAAGCACTTTATATATTAAGGCTACTAACCTTACCATCTATGTTGAAAATATTTTTTCTCACTTTTATTGTTTATTGTATATTTTGTCATAGAAAGTTCTTATTTTTAAATATTTGTATCAGCCTTAAAACCAAAAACCAAATCCCCTGCCGTCAAGTTGATTCCTACTCATAATGACCCTATGACAGCGTAGATACTACCCCAGCCAGTTTCCAAGCCTGTCTGCCACATCTTTTTCCTTCAGAGAGCCTGGTGGGTTCAAACCACCATTTCAGTTAGCAGCTGAATGTTTTAACCACCGCACCATCATGACTCTTTGTACAGCCTGAGGTAACAGAAAATCAAATAACAATGGCTTAAACCATAAAAGAGTTACTGTTTAACCTGAAATCCCCAGGTATGTTGTTCCAGGATTAGTTTGGTGGCTCAGCAATGTCATCAGTCTCTCTCTTTACCCTTGCCATCCACAATATGTTGACAGTGTCTCCCCTTATAAGACAAGGCGGCTGTTATACCCCTAAACATTATACCTTCACATTTCAATTACGACAGAAGAGGATGAGGACTTCTTCTTCTTTTTTTTTTTTTTTTTTATCTCACAGTTCTGTAATTTCTCTGGGAAGGAAAATCTCTCCTAGAAACTCTGAGCAGATTTTTACTTGCATCTCATTTGTAACCAGTAATGTTTGCCCAGTCAAACCTGTCAATCCTTTCCTCTATGGTTTGTGGCTTTGTGTCGTATGACCAAAAGCCCTTCCCACACCTCAAATTCCTTAGAATGTATGCCAGTATTATCTTCTTGGACTCTCAAGTATTTTGTTAATTTCCAAATCTTTAAACCATCTGGAATTTATTTTTGGGTGTCATTTGAGATAATTGTATTCTCCCCACTACACACACACAGATATTCAGTGATGCCTATAAAAAAACCAAAAAACCAAATCTATTGCCATCAAGTGGATTCCAACTTGTGGCAACCCCAGAGTAGAACTGAGCCCCACAGGGTGTTCTTGGCTATAATCTTATGTAAGCAGATCATCAGGCCTTTCTTTCATGGTGCCTTTGGGTGGGTTTGAATTGTCAATCTTTAGATTAGTAACCAAGGAACAAACAAACAAAACAAAACCAAACACACTGAGCAAACCACTTGTGCCACCCAGGGATCTAGTGATACTAACATCTTTTATCAAATAATTGATACTTTTCCCCATCAACTTGAAATATCATCTTTAATGTATACAAATTTCCCACTATTCATGGGCTTGTCTTTGTTGATCTGTTTTTTCTTGCACTAGTACCACAATATTTTAATCACTATAACTTTATAGATTGTTTTTATATTTGTTTTCACTGCCATTGAATCATTTCTGACTCATAGCGACCCCTCTTTGAGTTTCCAAGGTGGTATCTCTACGGAAGTAGATTGCCCAATCTTCCTTCTGAGGAGTGGCTGGTGGGTTTGAACCACCAACCTTCTGGTTAGCAGTCAAATGCCTT
>NW_006921752.1:4467346-4476496 GCF_000298275.1 Orycteropus afer afer
TCTGTGCAATCCTTCTGCCTAGTCCGCCATCTTGCCCTGCCTCAAAGTCCCTCAATCTTGGGGTCCAGCTCTGCCTCCTGCTCTTGGCCCACTGGAGCTAGAGGCGTTTTTTTCACTCAGACAGCTGCTGGCTGCTGAGGCTGAGAAGCTCCAAGGTTGACAAGTCAAAAGGCACAGTCCTGATGTTACCAAACCACATGGCAGGGCCAATAACTTAAGTCCATTGTAAGTCCCAGGGTTGGCAGAGCATAGCAGGCTGCTGAACAACACGGCTACATGCAGGGTCCAAGCGTGCCATAGGCTAGAGACCAGTCCCAAGGCTTCTCCTTATATACGGGAAGCAGACCACATCCCAAAGGCAGCTACTCAGCTGCTTGTGGTAGACTCCACCATGGAGTTGACTGCCAGTCTCATCATTGGGAATAACTACCACCAGCTGCCTAGCCACTCAACCAGGCCCAGCCAAGTTGACACACAAACATAACCACCACAGTTCAGAACAGTATTTTTTCAAAATTGTGACTGCAACACACAGTAAGAAACACACTTAACATTGTAACCAACTACCCACAAATATATTTCATGAAATGATACCTGACATTATGATTTTTAAAAATATTGCTTCAATTGTGTTAAATTGTGGTCAATGTCATGAGACAAAGTGTATGTGAACTGCTGTATAGAAAGTGAATTTGCTCTGTCAATTTTCTCCCAAATCACAATAAAAAAAATATATATATATTGCTTAATTCAATGTGTTACTATTTTATTTAGCATTTATTCCCAAGAGAGGTGGGATGCTATATTTTTTATTCTTTGAAGAACTTTTATAATAATGTTTGCTAAGTTTATTAATAGGAGCCTGGGTTGTGCAGTGGTTAAAGCACTCAGCTGAAAACCAAAAAAGGTCAGAGGTTGGAACCTACCAGCCACTCCATGGGAGAAAGATGCCACAGTCTGCTTCCAGAAAGATTTACAGCCTTGGAAACCCTATAGCATAGTTCTACTTTCTTCTATAGGGTCACTATGAGTCGGAACCTCCTTGACAGCAATGGATTTATTAATGAATTAGGTAACTTTGAATCTTACCTTCCTCTGGAACTGTGTTATTCAGTCCAGTAGCCACTAGCCTTGTGTGGCAACTAAGCACTTGAAATATGGCTACTCTAAGGAACAAAATTTTAAATTTTATTAATGTTAATGAACTTACATTTAAATTTAAAACTGATCCTTGATTCAGTTACCGGCAACTTTTAAGTATGTTTAGAACAACTTGAATATGTGATTTGCTTTTTCAACTGTAAATTTTATGAAAGTTAAACATGTATCAGTATTTCTGATGAAAATTTAGTGTCTGTGTTGAGATTTGCTGCAAGCATAAAATATACACGCAAGACTTAATATGAAGAAAGGAATGTAAAAAATATCCCATTAATAATTCCAACATTGATTCCATGTTGACACAATAATGACATACATGCACACATACATAGACATATATATTGGGTTAAATGAAATGCATTATTGTTAAAACTAATTGCATTTGTTTTCTTTTACTTTTTAATGTGGCTATTAGAAAATTTGAAATTACATGTGTGGCTCATGTTATATTTTATCAGCTAGTGCTGCTCTAAATGTTAAATAACTCGAATTATTTGATCCTTGATGTTTGCCAGAAGCACATTTGTATTTTTATAACTACATATTGTCTCATCAAATGTAGGTACTGTGTTTAACCAATCTGTTATTGTTGAATATTTATTTCTTCCTTTCTCTCTCTCTCTTCTACTTCTTCTTCTCTTGAATTATTATAAACAATTTCATGCTTAAAAAGTTTGTGTGCAGGGGAATGACATGATCAGATTTGTTTTTCGAAAATCACTTTGGCTATATTGTAGAGAACAGATTGGCCAGCGCCAAGTATGGATTTGGGGAAACCAGTTAGGTGGCTATTGCAAAATTCCTGCAGAGATGGGGCTGGTGAAGATGGAAAGAAATGGACACTCTCCAGAGATATTTAAGACATGGAGCCCAAGGGACTTGCAATGGATTGGAGTCCAGAGTGTTGCTGAGGAAACCATGAGAATTACTTGTAAAGTTCTGGTTGGGCAACAAGAAGGTTGGTGAGACAGTTACTGAGTTGGGAAACATGAAGAAAGACTAGTTTTGGGAAGTAGGCTCATAAGTTCAACTTTGGAATGATGAGTTTAACAGGCCCTTGGGATGTGGAGTTGTGGAGATGAAGAATAGACAGGTCTAGAGCAAAAGGAGAAACTTAGATGGAAATAAAATTTTAGAGTCATCAGTGTACAGACAGTATTTGAAGCCTGCAGGGGCCTTGGTGCAGTTAATCTCTTTTATATGGCCTTTCTCCCAGGCCCTGAAGCTCCCACCAAATGACTGAGTGGGACTACATAAATGAGGAGCTTGTGGCTCACCAAAGTGATTGGATAGCTTGCTAACAACGCAATATGGTGCATGGCAGCTTTGTGGGGTGGGGCCATGCCCATAAGGTACATAGAACCCTAATGAGGAGACTGGTCAGCTTTGGCATTCCATTAGGCTTAGAAGGAATCATCCTAGAGGCAGATGGGAGAGTCTTCACTACCACCAAGAAGAAGAGTTGGGAGCAGAATGCATCCTTTGGACAGAGAGAGAGAGCGAGCGATCTATAACACTGGAGATGGCAAGAGATGGTGAGAAGCAGTGACAGAGAAATGGTGGCAGCAGAACCAGGAGATTACCAAGAGACAGCATGATGGGCTTCCCAGTCTACACAGCAAGAAAGCTTAGTGCCTTCAGGCAGGAGGCTTGCTGGAGGAGTAGGGTACCTCCAGGCATTTGGCAGAGCGAGGCTCACTGACCCACAGACAAGAGAGCTGAGCACCTTTGGGCCAAGCTTACTGGTAGGGTCAGGTGCCTCCAGGTGTTTACTGGCAGAGCTAAAGAGCTTCATAACATTTTCTCAGGCAGAGACCAGGCTGGCCCAAGAGGCCCAAGGGGTGTAAGGCTGAAGGCCAGGAAGAGACTTGTCTGTGTGCACAGCCAAAACACTGTCCGGACGATAGTACTGTATCCTAAGAAGTTCTTGATTCTGAATTGTAACCTATTACTTCTCTAATAAATCCTTCATGAGTATTGTCTGCAAGTTCTGTGGGGCCATTACAATGAATTACCGAACACAGCAGAGAAGTAGAGAGTGTCATGGGAGGACAGCTGGTGTCAGAAATAGTTTAAAAAAAGGGGGGTGGCTGTTGGAGAGAGGAGGTATGCCTGAACTCCATTTCATAGGAATTAGCCTTGGGTTATTGCTGATGCTGATTCTCTTGCACCCTCATGACATTAGAGAAAGTTAGGTGCCTTTGCCACACCATTTTTTACAGGCCTGAATGAGATTCTCCTGACAGACAGTGTACATTCAGGAAATAGGTGTGCTAGGAAGGGAAACAACTAAGACCTTTTTTTTTTTTTTTTTTAATTTTTATTGTCATTTCAGTGAAAGTTTACAGAGCAAATTCATTTTCCATATAGCAGTTCATACACATTTCGTTTCATGACACTGACTGTAATCCCCACAATGTAACAACTTTCTTCCCACTTCCTCCCTATTGTTACCTCTTCCCTGTGTCCTTCTTTCCTATGCATTCCTGCCCCCTGAGCTATCTCCCTGTGCAAACACTGCCCTTCTGCTCTCCCATGATTGATCCTTCTAAGGAGTGTGTCTACCAGGTATAAATGTTCATTCTATACGCCTGTCTATTGCTTAGCTGGAAGCCATGGGACTGAGTTCAATTCCAGATCTGAAGGATAACTAGGAGCCATAGTTCTTAGGGATTTCACCAGGTTCTATCAAACCAGTAAACCTGGTCTTTTTTTTTTTTTTTTTTAGTTATTTTGGGTTTTGTTCCATACTGTTCTCCCACTCTATTCAGGATCTCCTGTACTGATTCCTTTCTGAGTGTTTGACAGTGGTAGACAGTCACCATCTAGTTCTTCTAGTCTCATGGCCATATAGACTGAGGTGTGCATGTAAGACTAATTCTTAAGGAATGTCAATACTTAAAGGCAGGAGGCAGGTGGTAGAGGAGGAGTCAGGAACAGAGACTGAGAAAGAGTGGCCAAACGTATATAAGGAAAACTAGGAGAGTGTAGTATGGGTGTCACAGAAGCCAAGACAAGAGTGTTTCAGGGAGAAGAATGTTGACAATTGCTAAGAGGGTAAATGAGATGAGAAACTGAAAACTGCCTTTTGCTGAAAACTTGCTAATAATCAGGGAAATACAAATTAAAATAAGAGATTGGTGTTTACCTACCAAACTATAAAGGCTTTCAAGATAAATAATATCCAGGGTGGGCAAAGATAGAAGAAAGTGTTACTCTCACACTCTGTTGGTAGAAATGTAACATACCAATGTTTTGAGTTGTCTTGGAAGCATCTAGGCACTCTGGTGGTGTAGTGGTTAAGGCATTTAGCTGCTAACCAAAAGGTTAGTTCTAACTAACCCAAAGTTAGTTCTAACCCAAAAGCCACTCTACAGAAGAAACACAGGGCAGTCTTCTTCTGTAAAGATTTACACCCTTGGAAACCCAATGGGGTCATTATCAGTCAGGATCAACTCAGTGGCAGTGAGCTTGGTTTGGTTTGGTTTTGGAAGCACCTATCAAAATGAAAACTACATATACTCTTTAACTCAGCAATTTCACTTCTAGGTATCCTAGAGATTGTGTAAGAGGTTGAAGTTACAAGGTTGTTCATTTCAGCATTATTTATAAAAGAGAAAAACTACTAATAACCTAGATAGAAAGGTGTCTCTAGATAGAAAGAAAATATGGCACATACTATTGAAAACTGGGCAGCAATTTTTATACTTAAACGGAAAGCTCCCAAAGACACTGAAATCAAGAAGTTGCAGAACAGTATGTATTGGAAATCCTATTTGTATACATTTAAAAACCCGTATGTTTGCATATTTAGATTTATGTGTATATAAATGCATAAACAGATGTCTGGACAGCTACTTAGCAAAATGTTAACATTGTTAACCCAGAAAGTGGTTTAGGGTTTTAAGGATGGGTGAAGGAAGATTCTCTCTCACTTTGAATACTTTGGAATGGTTTACAGTTGTAAATAAAAATATATGAGTAAATTATTTACATGTCTGTATTTTAATGCCCATGGGATTCAGAAACCTGGGATTATTGGTGCTGAGTTTAGCCAAGGTTGTCTCAGTGATGAATGATGAGGGTGGAAGACATACTAGAAAGGTTTCCTATTTATTTACTTACTATTATTTTACTGTTTACTATTAATCGTATTATATCTATAACATTTGTGCCTAAGAAAGGCTCCAGGGTGGTGGTAGAAGGAATATGGTCTCAGTGTTAAAAAACCCAGGTGAAGATCCTGATACCACCCTGCACCAGCATGCCTTTTCTTCTCCGTCTATATAATGGACGTATTCTCTGGGTTTTGTGAGTGAGGATTAAATAAGATGATACTGTATCACAAACACCACTCAGGTGGTTACTAACATTATACTAACACTGGACCCTGGGGTCCAAAAACTCACTTATTGTCCTGCATCTTGATATGACCTCATGAAGTAGTCATCCAGGATGGCCAAAGCTTGTCTGGGCCTGGTCTGCACTGATACCAAGGCTTTCTTTCATCAGCCTGCTCCAACTGACTGGTAGCAGCTCCTTGGGGAGCTGTACTGAGAAGGATGTTCAAGGCCAGGAGGCTAGTGCATCATAGTTTGTCAGGGATGTCTGAAATGGATACAGGACAACAGAGTGACAGACCAGGCCTCCTATTTCCCTACGGCAATGGAAGAGGCAGAGGCTTATATTTCCTTCTTTTTGCCTTTCAGTAAGTCTCTTATTATCCTCTGGTTACATCTAAGCCCTTCTGAGGTGTTAGCCTCCCTATTATGGCTCCCAAAGACATTCATGTTTATTAAGGTCTTCTTGAAAACAGAAAAGTCCTCAAAATCCCCAAAAAGGAACCTTTAATGGTGGAATTTTAAGAGTTATGAAAAGTAGTAATTGAAATATTTTGTGACTGAGAACTTTACTCCTAACTCCTAACTCACACCTCGGAAGTAGCTTCCCATTCTGCTCCTTTTAAAGTCAAAACAACACTGAGCAGTCTCAAGGGAGCAGATAAATGACCCCTCATGGCATCGTTCCCAGCCTGGACCAGTTGCCCTGGCCACCTGCTCTGTAGGGGGCACACAGATGTGGAAGACCACCAGAATGAATGTCCACCTTGGCAAGGCTCCCCATGTGGGCCACTTCTTGAGGGATGACCTCACTCTCCTCACAAACTCCATCTCTTTGCTACAGGCCCTTATAACCAAGCTGTTTCTTTCCCTTCTCTTACATACACAAATTAGTCCCATCCCCACACACTTTGCTCTCAATGATTTCATAAAACAACTTTCCTGGAAGAGTGTCCTGTCATTTTGTCTGTATTATTCAATTTTAAAAATATTAATTATGTATTATGGCATAAATTAGACTTTAACAGAATTGAAGAGACAAATAGATGACTCCACAGTCATAGTAGCAGACTTTAATACACCACTTTTAATGAAAAATAGAACAACTGGAAAGAAACTCAACAAAGGTGCAGAAGAACTAAACAATACAATATACCAACTTGACCTTATAGACATCTACAGAGCACTTCACCCAACAATAGCACAATACATATTCTTTTCCAGTGCACATGGAATATTCTCCAGGATAAACCATATGTTAGGTCATAAAGCAAGCCTTAAAAAATTAAAAAACATTGAAATACTGCAAGCATCTTCTCAGATCACAATGCTATAAAATTACAAATTAACAATAGGAAGATCAACAGAAAAAGAGCAAACACATGGAAACTGAACAACACCCTCCTTAAGAACAACTGGGTAATAGAAGAAATTAAAAAAAAAAATTAAATAATTCCTTGAATCAAGCAAGAATGAAAACATACCAAAACCGTCGGGACACAACAAAAGCAGTGATCAGAGGTCAATTTATAGCAATAAATGCACACATCAAAAAAAGAAGAAAGAGCCAACATCTCCACAATTAGGAAATAAATAAATAAATAGCCAAAAAGAAAAGCCTATAGTCACCAGAAGAAAGGAAATAATAAAGATTCAAGCAGAAATAAATGAAACAGAAAACAGAAAAACAACAGAAAAAATCAACGAGACTAGAAGTTGTTTTTTTTAAAAAGATTAATAAAATTGATAAACCACTGGCAAATTTAACAAAGGAAAAGAGGGAGAGAATACAAATCACATGAATAAAGAACAAATTGGGAGGCATCACAACAGAACCAACAGAAATAAAAAAGATAATACTAGGACACTATGGAAAACTGTACTCCAACAAATTTGAAAATCTAGAAGAAATGGACAGATTTCTAGAAACACACTACTTACCTAAACTAACACAGACTGAGGTGAAAAAGTTGAACAGAGGAAAAGAACCACATGAGAAAAGAAGAAATTGAACAGGTCATAAAAAATTACTGACAAAAAGTCCTGGTCCAGATGGTTTCACTGGAGAATTCTACCAAGCATTCAGAGAAGAACTGACACCAATCCTACTCAAACTATTCCAGAACATAGAAAAGGATGCAATCCTCCCCAATTCATTTTATGAAGCAAGCATAATGTTGATACCAAAAAAGACATCACTAAAAAGGAAAACTACAGACCAATATCCCTCATGAATATAGATGCAAAAATCTTCAACAGAATCCTAGCCAATAGACTCTGACAACATATTAAAAAATAATACATTATGACCAAGTGGTGTTCATATCAGGTATGCAAGGATGGTTCAACATTAAAAAAAAAAAATCAACACCATCCATCACATAAATAAAACAGAGGAAAAGAACCACATGATGATATTAGTCAATGCAGAAAAGACATTTGATAAAATCCAACATCCATTCCTGATAAAAACTCTCAACAAAATAGGAGTAATATTCCTCAACATAATAAAGGACATGTATGCAAAACCAACAGCCAACATTATTCTCAATGGAGAGGGACTGAAACAATTCCCTTTGTGAAGAGGAACCAGACAAGGATGCTCTCTATCACCACTTTCATTCAACATTGTACTGGAAGTCCTAGCCAGGGCAATAAGGCAAGAAAGGGAAATCAAAGGCATCCAACTTGGTAAGGAAGAAGTCAAACTATCCCTATCTGCTGATGATATGATCCTATATATAGAAAACCCAAGAAATTCAGCAAAAAAACTTCTGGAACTAATGGAGAGATTTAGCATAGTGGCAGGATACAAGATCAACATCCAAAAATCACTTGGATTCCTCTACACCAGCAAAGAGATTGCTAAAAACAAACAAAAAAAGGAAGAGAAATAAGGAACTCAATATCAATAGCTACCAAAAATTAAAATACTTGGGAATAATTCTTACCAGGGACACAAAAGATCTGTATAAAGAAAACTATGAAAGACTACTTTAAGAAACCATGAGAGATCTACATAAATGGAAGAACATACAATGCTTGTGGATAGAAAGATTGAACATTGTGAGAATGTCAATTCTATCCAAAACAATCTATACATTCAATGCAGTTCCAATCCAGATCCCATCAACATTCTTTAGGGATATGGAAAAACCAATTACTAACTTTATATGGAAAGGAAAAAGACCTCGGATAAGCAAAGCACTATTGAAGAAGAAAAACAAAGTAGGAGGTCTCACACTGCCGGATCTCAAAATCTACTATACAGCCACAGTAGTCAAAACTGCCTGGAATTGATAAAATAACAGACACATAGACCAATGGAATAGAATTGAGAACCCAGAAATAGATCCATTGATCTATGGTCAGGTGATCTTTGACAAAGGGCTGAAATTCATTAAATGAAGAAGAGATTGTCTGTTTAACAAATAGTACTGGTGAAAATGGATATCCATTTGCAGAAAAATGAAACAAGATCTGTACCTCACATCATACACAAAATTAACTTCAGATGGATTAAAGACTTAAATATGAAACCTAAAACTATTAAGTTCCTCAAGAAAAAAATAAAGGCAAATTTAGGGGCCCTGGTGGCATAGTGCCTAAGGCATTTGACTGCTAACCAGAAGGTTGGCAGCTCAAACCC
>NW_006921752.1:4480119-4503959 GCF_000298275.1 Orycteropus afer afer
CCAGCACTAGTAGCAAAGTTCAACAAGACAGAAAATAACAAATGCTAGTGAGGATGCGGAGAGACTGGGACTCATACACTGTTGGTGGGACTGTAAAATGATACGACCACTGTGGAAAGCAGTATGGTGATTCTTTAAAAAGTTGGAATTAGATATACCATTTGGCCCAGCAATTCCATTACTAGGTATACATCCCAAAGAAGGGAGAGCCAGGACAAGAACAGATACGGGCACACCCGTGTTCATTGCAGCAGTATTTATAATAGTAAAAAGATGGAAAAAACCTAGGTGCCCATCAACAGAAGAACGGATAACCAAACTATGGCACACACACACACACAATGGAATACTATGCAACCCTAAAAGATAACATAGAATCTGCAAAACACTGCATAATGTGGATGAATTGGAGGACATTATGCTGAGTGAAATAAGTCAATCACAGAAGGACAAATACTGTATTAGTCTGTTATTGTAAAAAGTCAAGGAAAGGTTTATATATGGAAGGAAACTTTCTTTGTTGGTTACAAGGGGTGAGAGGGGAGGGGAGAGAATACTGTTAGATAGGTAGAAACAAGTATTGATTTGGATGAAGGGAACGGTAATGTACCAAATATGAGTGATCAACACAGTGGCATTGAGGAAGAGGAAGACATAGAGAGGTGCGTGGGAGGTACAGACAACAAAGATGAACCCTTTTGCACACACAGCACTGGGTTGTCAGTGATGGCTAACACTGATCTACAGGTGGATAGATGGGTGGACAGGCTGAACAATCAGATATGTCTATGCAGAGAGGAGCGTGCCCATGACTATGTATACGGTTGGCAGACAATGTTTCTACAAGAGATCAATCCTGGGAGAACAGAAGGGCTGTGGATGCACAGGAAGACAGCTCAGGGGGCAGGAGTGCATGGGAGGGAAGGACAAAGGGAAGAGGTAACTCTGGGGAGGAAGTGGGAGGGGAGCTGTTGCATTGGGGTAAATTCTAGTCAATGTCATGAGACAAAGTGTATGTGAACTGCTGTATGGAAAATGATTTTGCTTTGTAAACTTTCACCCGAATCACAATAAAAAAATTAAAAAAAAATTAATGATGTATTATGAAAAAATAAAGATTTTCCATTTTGGAAGGGGAAAAAGAAAGACTTTCTAATAACTTTTCCTGGAATCGTTTTACTGCTGAAAAATTTCATATTTGCTTGATTTTACAGGATGACAGTAATATATAGTTTAGGAATGGTTGTCTCTCATTTGGTATGATTAATCCACTGGCAAAAAATACAAATAATCTTATGTACACTGTTTGGAAGACTTTGGAGCTAGGAGCCATAAAGACTGTGAGTGGCAAGAGTCCAGCAAAAGGCCCCAAAAGTTGAATAATAATGGCACTTCTTGTTTGTTTGGAAATGAAACTACCTTATTCTATTTGTACTGTTCCCTTTTCCTTCATTATATATATTTTTTAATCATCTTTATTAGTTTTCTAATAAAGTTGGGGCCGACTCAACGGCAAATAACAACAACAACAACAATTAGTTTTCTATTCCATGACAAATTACCACCAATTGAGGAACTTAAATAACACTCACTTGTTGTTGTTGTTGTTGTTGTTATGTGCCATCGAGTCGCCCCCGACTCACAGAAACCCCTCCTTGGGTTTCCGAGGCAGTATCACTACGGAAGTAGATTGCCCAACCTTCCTTCCCAGGAGTGGCTGGTGGGTTTGAACTGCCAGCTTTCTGGTTAGTAGTCAAGTGCCTTAGGCACTACGCTACCAGAGCTCCTAACACTCACTTATTAGCTCACAATTTCCTTGGGTCAGGACATGGCTTAGCTGAGTCCACAGTTAAAATCTCACAAGGCTGCAATTCAGGTGTCAACAAGGACTGGGGTCTCATCTGAGACCTGGGGTCCTCCTCATATGGTTGTTCACATGGCTGCTGTCAAGTAAACTGCAACTCATACCAACCCTGTAGGACAGAGCAGAACTGCCCCGTAGAGTTTCCGAGGCTATAACCTTGATAGAAGCAGACTGCCACATCTTTCTCCCATACGTAGTTGTTAGCAGAATTCACTTCCTTGCAACTGTAGAGCTCATGGTAGGTTGCTTCTTTAAGACCAGCAGTATGTTCTCTGGTCTCAGAGAAGTACTAAACCATTTTAAAGGGCTCAGCTGCTCAAGTCAGGCCCACTCAGGATACTCTTCCTTTTGATGATCTCAAAAGTCAACTGATTAGGGACTTCAATTGTTGTTATGTGCCATGGAGTCATCTCCAACTCATAGGGACCCCTCCTTGGCTTTCCGAGGCGGTATCTCTAGGGAAGTAGATTGCCCAACCTTCCTTTGGAGGAGAGGCTGGTGGATTTGAACCGCCAACCTTCTGGTTAGCAGTCAAGTGCCTTAGGCAGTATGCCACCAGAGCTCCCATGTTGTTGTTGTTGTTGTTATGTGCCGTGGAGTCGGACCCGACTTATAGCGACCCCTCCTTGGGTTTCCGAGGCAGTATCACTACAGAAGTAGGATTGCCCCATCTTCCTTCCGAGGAGTGGACTTCAATTACATCTGCAAAAAATTCTCTCACCTTTGCCATATTATGTAACTTATCAGAGGATTGACACCCATCATATGCACACATCCTGCCAACACTCAAGGTGTAGGGTTTATACATGGGTCATTGGAGGTCATCATAGAATTCTGCCTACCATATATATGTATGTTACGCTGAGCCATCATAGAAAATACAGCCAAAAGAGAATAATTGGAAATACTACCATCTAGAGATAAACTCTCTTAGCATGTTGATATAGACTTCTATACTTTTCTTATATAGAAATGTATTTTTTTTTAAATGGGATTGTGAAAAAACAATGGGATTGTAGCATATATCCTAATCTGTTACTGACTTTTTTTTCCACTTATAACAATGTTTTGTGAACATATTTCTATATCCACACATAAATATCTATTGCATCCATTTTAAAGGCCATTTTATGAAGTTATTAAAATTCATTTAGAAAGTCAACTTTTTTTAAAAAAAAACTTTTTATTTTGAAACACAGTTTCTACAAAAATTGTGAAGATATCTCAGGAAATTCCCATACATCTCACACCTAATTTCCCCTATTACTAACATCTTACATTAGTAAGATTGTTTATTATAATTAATGAACCAATATTGATATATTATTATTAACTGAAGTCCACACTCTGTTCAGAGTTTCTTAGTTTTTCCTAATGTCCTTTTTCTGCCCCGGAACCCCATCCAGGACACTGCATTACATTTATTTCATACTTCCTACGAAGTATGAAATACTTCATACTCCTCTTGGGAGCTGTGGTAGCGTAGTGCCTAGAGTACCTGACTGCTAACCAGAAGGCTGGCGGTTCAAACCCACCAGCCACTCCTCAGAAGGAAGATGGGGCAATCTACTTCTGTAGTGATACTGCCTCAGAAACCCAAGGAGAGGTCGCTATGAGTCAGGGCCGACTCGACGGCACTTAACAACAACAGGGCTCCTCTTGGCTGTAACTGGTTCTCAGATTTTCCTTGTTTTTGATGACCTTGACAATGTTGAGGAACACTATGGTAATTAGGTATTTTGTAGAATGTTCCTCAGTTGGGATTTGTCTGATGTTTTCCTCATGAGTAGACTAGAGTTATGTGTTAGGGGGAAGAAGACTACAGAGGTAAAGTGCCATTCTCATCACATCATCTCAAAGGTCCACACTATTAAGATAACTTTTCACTATTGATGTTGACCTTGAGCACATAGCAGGGTTAGTGTTTGTCAGGTTTCTCTACCCATGTCCTTTCCATACTGTATCCTTTGGAAGAACTTCACTATGCTCAGCTCACAATTTGAGAGTACGGGATGATGCTTCCTCTCCTTAAAGACAGACACAGATGATTTGAAATTCTTTTGCACAGGAGCTTTGTCTCTTCTTCCTCCACTTATTTACTTATTCAACTATTTATCAGTATGGACTCATGTATGTTTATTTTATACTTTGATTATAATTCAATACAGTACAGTATTTTGTTGCTCACATGGTTCCAGTTTTGGCCATTGGGAATTCTTTGATTTGGCTCCTGTGTCTCCGGCAGAGTCGCATTGTGGATTGATCTTGTTTGCTCATCTAAGCCCTTTCTTACTTTCTGACACTATAAGATGTTCCAGACTCATCTTGCATATTTCCTGTCCCCATCCTAGAATCAACAAGTCTACTTATTTTTGACACTTGGATTGTTTCCAGTTTGTTTTGTTTTACTGTTTCTAAACAAGGCTGCAATGAACAGCCTTGATAACAGATAAATGAGTGCATTTATCTGATGATTTCATTCGAGTTGTAAGAGGGTAGGAGCTGGCACTCAGACAAGGCTGGTGAAGGAATTTAGGCCAAATCTCCTTCTGTCTAGCAGGTCCCTTTGCATATAGGACTGGGATTCATGTGGCAAGTAAAATTAGGTGATGCCACTTCCTCCACATAGAGCTCTGGTAGCCTAGTACCTAAGACATTTGACTGCTAACCAGAAGGCTGGTTGTTCAAACCTACCAGCCATTCCTCAGAAGGAAGATTGGGCAATCTCCTTCCCTAGTGATACTGCCTTAGAAACCCAAAGAGGGGTAGCTATGAGTTGAATCTGACTAGATGGCAGTGAGTTTAGGTTTTTTTTTCTCCTCCTTTCATAAATCTATTTGTATCCAAGATGAGCCTTTGCAGGTCTGATATAAAAACAGGTCTTATGTGACCACTACATCTATGGCACAAGTTGATGGAGAAGCTCAATATCTTCAAACAAAACAAGGGCAGGAGCTGATTGTGGAATAGACCATCAACTGCTCATATGCAAGTTCAACTTGAAGTTGAAGATAATTAAAAGAAGTCCATGAGAGCCAAAATATGACCTTGATTATATCTCTCCTGAATTTAGAGATCATCTAAAGAACAGATTTGATGCATCGAACACCAATGACTGAAAACCAGAGGAACTATGGGATGACATCAAGAACATCAACCATGAAGAAAGCAAAAGGTCATTAAAAAGACAGCAAAGGAAGAAAAGTCCAAGCTGGATATCAGAAGAGACTCTGAAACTTGCTCTTGAGTGCAGAGTAGCTAAAACAAATGGAAGAAATGACAAGATAAAAGAGCTAAACAGAAGATTTCAAAGAGCAGCTTAAGAAGACAAAGTCAATTACTATAATGAAATGTGCAAAGACATGGAGTTGGAAAACCAAAAGGGAAGCCCATGCTCGGCATTTCTTAAGCTGAAAGAACTGAAGAAAAAAATTGAGCCTCAAGTTGCAATATTGAAATATTCTATGGGAAAAATAGTGAATGATGTGGGAAGCATCAAAAGAAGATGGAAGGAATACACAGAGCCACTATACCAAAAAGAATTGGTCAATGTTCATCCATTTCAGGAAGTAGCATATGATCAAGAACCAATGGTACTGAAGGAAGAAGCCGAAGCTGCACCGAAGGAATTGGCGGAAAACAAGGCTCCACGAATTGATGGAATACCCATTGAGATGCTTCAATAAACGGATGCCATGCTGGAGGCACTTACTTGGCTCTGCCAAGAAATTTGGAAGACAGCTACCTGGCCAACTGACTGGAAGAGATCCATATTTGTATTCATTCCACAATATGGAAATTATCGAACAATATTATTAATATCACATGTAAGTAAAATCTTACTGAAATAATTCAAAAGTGATTTTAGCAGTATATCAACAGAGAACTTTCAGAAATGCAACCTGGATTCAGAAGAGGATGTCGAATGAGGGATATCATAGTTGACGTCAAATGGATCTTGGCTGAAAGCAAAGAATACAAGATATTTACTTGTGTTTTATTGACTATGCAAAAGAGAGTTCAATTGTCTGGATCATAATAAATTATGGATAACATTGAGAAGAATGGGAATTCCAGAACACTTAATTGTATTCATGAGGAACCTATACATAGACCAGGAAGCTGTTGTTTGAACAAAACAAGGGATACTGCATGGTTCAAAATCAGGAAGGGAGTGTATCAGGGTTGTAGCCTTTCACAATACTTATTCAATCTGTATGCTGAGCTGGACTATATGAAGAAGAACATGGCATCAGGATTGGAGGAAGGTTCATTAACAACCTGAGATACGCAGTTTACATAACTTTGCCTGCTGAAAGTGAGGATAACTTGAATCACGTACTGATGAAGATTAAAGACTACAGTCTGCAATATGGATTACATCTCAATATAAAGAAAACAAAAACCCTCACAATTGGACCAATAAGCAGCATCATGATAAATGGAGAAAAGAGTGAAATTGTCAAAGTCTTCATATTACTTGGTTCCACAATCAACACCAATGGAAGCAGCAGTCAAGACATCAGAAGATGTATTGCATTGGGGAAATCTGCTGCAAAAGACCTCTTTCAAGTGTTGAAGAGCAAAGATGTCTCCTTGAAGACTAAGGTACGCCTAGCCCAAGCCATGGTATTTTCAACTGCCTCATAAGCATGTGAAAGCTGGACAGTGAATAAGGAAGACTAAAGAAGAGTTAATGCTTTTGAGTTATTGTGTTGGCGAAGAATGCTGAGTACCGTGGACTGCTAAAAGAACTAACAGATCTATCCTGGAAAAAGTGCAGCCAGAATGCTCCTTGGAAGCAAGAATGGCCAGACTTTGTCTCACCTACTTTGGTCATGTTGTCAGAAGGGACCATTCTCTGGAGAAGGATGTCATGCTTGGTAAAGTGGAGGGTCAGCAAAAAAGAATAAGAGGGAGGCCCTCAACGAGATGGACTGACACAGTGGCTGCAACGATGGGCTCAGGTGTATCAGGGATCATGAGGCTGGCACAGGACCGGGCAGAGTTTCATTCCATTGTACATAAGGTTACTGCGAGTTAGAGATAAATTGATGGCACCTAACAACAACAACAAGGTGACCACACCAATATTGCATAGGATATGGCACAAACATATATTCACACATTGCTGGCAGGAATGCAAAATAGTCCAGTCACTCTGAAAAATAGTTTGGCAGTTTCTATAAAGTTAAACATACCTTTACATATGACTGACAATTCTGGTCTAGGTATTTATCCAAGAGAAATAAAAGATTAGTATGTGAATGTTCACAGACGCTGTGTTTATAATAGCCAAAAACAAGAAACAACTCAAATGTTCATCAACAGGTGAATGAATAAATGAATTGTGGCATACCCAGACAGTGGAATATTATTCAGCAATGAAAAGAAATGAACTACTGGTGCGTACAACAAACAGAACAATCTCAGAAGCTTCATGTTGAGTGAAATAAGCCAGGCCCCCAAAATATATTCAGTATGATTCTATTTTATAAAATTCTCTCACCACCATTGAGTAGGTTCCAACTCATAGCAATCCCATAGAATTTCCAAGGCTGTAAATCTTTACGGAAGCAGATTGCGTCATCTTTCCACCCATCCCTAGTGAGATAAGATAAATAAGAATAATTCAGAGGATTTTTCATAAATTCAAATTTATTCCCTTTTTTACACTTAAATTATGTCCTTTTTATTTTTTGTTTTCAAATATTCTTTTATGAAACTTAGGGAAAATAGATGGAGGGTAGTTGTGTTATTTTTCTGTATGGCTCTTACTTGGCAAAATAAAAAGCTATCAAACTTCCATTGCTTGCCACACGTATTTTGAGATTTCCCTGGTCTACAAACTCTAAAAATCTGAGAATGACCTGGAAAAGGAAGCTAGCACATGAGGTGAAGGAAATGTACATGAACTGAACAAGTCAAGTCATTTCATCCTTACAACACTATGGGAATGACATTCACCTCTGATAGACAAATGGGAAACCGAGTCATCTAGAAGTTAAGTAGGTCCCTGAGTGGTGCAAGCAATTTGCACTCAGAGGTGGTGCAATGCCTTAGGCATTTGACTGCTACCCAGAAGGCTGGCGTTTCAAACCCACCAGCCATTGGGCAGAAGGTAGACTGGGCAATCAACTTCTGTAAAGATTTACTTACTGCCTGAGAAAACTAATGGGGGTCGCTATGAGTCGGAATCAATTCAATGGCAGAGGGTTTAGTTTGGGTTTGTACTAAGTTCTACCTGCCCAGAAGCACTGTGAAAGAAAGGCCTGGCAGTTTGCTTCCGTCAAGAAGAGTACAGCCAAGAAAATTCTATGGAACAGTTGTACTCTGTCATCAACTGGGGTCTCCTTGAGTGGGAATCAACTCAACAGCAGTGGGTTTGGATTTTGGTGTAGAGGTTAAGTGATTTCCCCATTGTCACTCAGGAAGACGGAAGGGAAAGGCTGGAATTTGAACCCAAGCTGCCTGAAGATAGCCCCAGGGTCCCCTCCTCCATGTCATCCCATCTTCCCAAATTCCCTCATGCGATAGGAGATTCAGAAAAACACCTAAAATTCAAGCAGGTGCAGTGCTTAACATTCATAAATCATAAATCAAGAACAATCCTTCCATCCACACACACTAGAGACATGAACTACAGTATTTCGTGATCAGTGCACTTTCAAGAAATACAGTGACTGAAATTATGAACATGCTAAGAGCTGAAAAACCAGGGACAACCCTAATGCACAGTGCTAAGGAGTCGGGCGGGTCCTGAGCGCATTAATTGCCCTCTTCAGAGTCCCCGGAACAGGAACTGGACTTGGCTGGGGCTGCTGCCTCATTATCAGACAAATGCAGAGAAAGTGACAGTTTAGGGAAAAACAAGAGTGATTAAGGGATGGGAGAATCCATGAGTAAAGATGAAAAAATAATTATACACAGCTTGGCCGACTCATAAATCAAGGATGATCATTCCATCTGCAAACACCAGCAAGGTGAAAAGAATCAAAGAGAAAGATGGGCTATTTAATGTGCATTTAAAAGTGAAACAATGGCTGGAATTAAGCGAGCGCTAAAAGCTGAAAGTCAGGGACAAGCAGATTCACTGTGAAAAATCACCTCCCTTGGGGAAGGGACCAGAACCCCAGGGGGTATGAGATACCCATGAGATTGGACAAAACATCAGGAAAGGTGCAGTGGGGAGCAGCCCAGCTGGGGGGGGCGGCGAGAAGTGAGACATGATCTGAGTCTTCCCCTATGTTCCTCTCCATGCTCGCAGCCTCCGTCACCCTCCTCCTCCTTTACCTCAGCAAGATAGGATGGCAATTTGAGGAGGAAAACAGTTTCAACAAATATCGCAAGGTGTCATAACATAAGCCCAGCTGGGTTTGACTTGGGGCCATGGCGAAGGAGCATTAATTATCCCCAAGAAGCCAGTGCCACGGCAGGAAGAGCCTGGTGACAGAGCAGCCCCTCACTGCCTCTCCCCTGGAGCCCTGCAAGGGATCGGGTGGCCCAGGCTTATTTATCCCAATGAGCATAAGCAGTTGTCAGAGAATTAATGCTGACAGGAGAGTGTGCCTCATCACTGCAGGCAGGGGCAGTTGATTTGGGGGCCAGAGTTTTGACCTCCTGGGCCACTGGAAGTGTGTGGCTTTTTAGGAACTTTGAAGGATGCCCTAAGGAGCTCTGGTGGTGTAGTGGTTAGGACAGTTGGCTGCTAACCGAAAGGTCGGTGGTTCGAACCCACCAGCTGCTCTGCAGAAGAAAGATGAGGCAGTCTTCTTCCATAAGGATTTATAGCCTTGAAAACCCAATAGGGACCACTATGAGTTGGAATCTACTCAACAGCAGTGACTTGTTTTTTACTTTCATTTTTGGAAGGATGCCTTAGGAGCTCCTGGGCCCTGGCACCCAAAAAAGGATAGAAGACCAGGGTTTCCCCCTCTTTTTTGCTAGGATCAAACCATCTTGCCCAACCTATGAAGACTCACATCCATTTAATAGACCAATTGTATGAATGATCTCTGATTTGCCAGGAACATATTTTAAATGGTACCACCTTAAGTGTTTTATCTCCAATGGGATTATAATTTTGCACCAAACCCTAAATCATTTGTCATAGAGTTGACTCTGACTTGTGGTGATCCCATGTGTGTCAGAGCAGAATTGGGCTCTACAGGGTTTTCAATGGCTGGTTTTTTAGAAGTAGATCCCAGGCCTGTCTTCCAAGATGCCTCTGGGTGAACTTGAACCACCAATCTTTCAGTTATCAGCCAAGTGTGTTAATCATTTGAACCACCCAGAGACTCCAATTTTTTATCAGTTGGTTGCAATAACTAAATCAATAACCGGATTTAAAAATAAGTTTGGTTCTGTTGCTGTGGTTTTCTTTCTGTCTTCAGTTCTTGCCCTGAAATGCCTCATTGAAGAAGAGTGGAAAAGTGGGACAGAGGCCTAAGGTTCAAATGTGGCTTTGTTGTTAGTTGCTTTTGAGTCAATTACAACTCATAACAACGTCATGTGTGTCGTGTAAAACTGCTCCATAGGGTTTCAAGACTCTGACCTTTTGGAAGCAGGTCACCACCCTCTGGAAGTACCCACCCTCTGGGTGGGTTCGAACCACCAACTTTTTGGCTAGTAGCCAAGTGCTTAACCATTTGTGCCACCCAGGGACTAATACTAAGAAAGGGGTTTGAAAAGAGTAGGTTACTTTCTTGTGAATGCACTCAACACTGAGGAAAAAACGAAAGACAACAGATAGATGGGAAAACACAGAAACCTACTCAAGCTGATATAATAAGCCCACTGGGACCTAATTCAAGTTTCTTACATTGTCATGCATATTATTCGTGCTCCACAAAAATTTATCATCAATAGAGCAATTAAATAAACATAAGAACAATGAGAGGAATAGGAAAAACTCAGGATGGCAGAAGGAGTGAAAGCTAATGGCTAAATAAAGCCCCTGGAATCAATTACAAGCTTATTGAGGGCAAGGAGCCTGTCTACAAATTGTATAGACTTTTCTCCCCACAGTGCTGTAAGTATTTAGGGATAAGTGACGGCAGCAAAGAAGTCAAATATTTAAAAATAGTGAAAACTCCATGAGGTACATTTCAGTACTTTTTCAACTTCTCTCCTTGGTCTCTTTTTGTGATTTTTTTCCCCCTCATACAACAGGCAGTCCAAGTTAGCAGTCTGATACATTTCTCAGAACTGCCTGTTGGCCTTAAATGAGCTAAAGGAAAGTCATACCCCCTGTCCAGCCATTGATTATGTGGCCAAATGGCCTTACTGAAGAGTGGTTGAACCTTGGGCTCTGTATCTCAGGGACAGCCTTTCACACTTATATTTCAAGAGCTGATAGTTATCAAGCACACACTATGGCCTTTGAGGGAGAAACAAAAATACACAGGACACAAGAAATGGAGGCCCTTGAGGACAAGAAGGGGATGGTACTCACATTTCGCTATACCTCAGTGTCTACCCCTGCAAGTCACCATGAGGCATTTACTACTTACGGTAAATCAAGGCTGGACTCCTGGGTGGTGCCAACAGTTTATGCATTTGTTTGCTAACTGATGGCTGGAAGCTCCAATGCATCCAAAGGCACTTTGGAAGAAAGCCTTGGTGATCGACTTCCAACAAATCCACCAATGGAAACCTGTGGAGCACAGTTACACCCGGACACGCATGGTGTGGCCATGAGTCAGCATTGACTCAACCGCAACTGCTTTGGTTTTCGTTTGTTTGTTTATAAGCGAAGGCTAAAGAATGAGGTTAGTGCAAGGGTTTAGAGTCAGAGCCTGAATCTAAGTAAGGGAGGGAGAGGGAGCTCCCCAATGAGGAGGGGAGAGCCATGGAAGACTAAGTAAACCAAAACCAAACCATGTAATCCCATGAGTTAATTAAGCACATACACACATGTGCTCATGGGTGCGCGCGCGCACACACACACACACAGAGGAGAGAGAAGATGAAAATCTACTTACAAGGCATACTACTGGAACCAAGGATAAAAGCTATCCTTGGATAAAAGACTCTTAGGGTTATTGAATGCATGTGAGTGCTAAGAAGATAAATGTGAACAAATATCTACAAAACAATACGATAATTATTACAATAAAGCTAAAGGGATAATGGATGAAATTTGAAAATGAACTATGGATTAGATGATAGTATTTGTATTCATGTTAAATATCCTGATTTTGACAACTGTATTTAAGTAAGAGAATGTCATTGATCTTGGGAAATATACACCCCCCTCTTTTTTTAAAAGGCATGTATACAACATCTGGGAAGGACAGAGGATGAAAGACTGACTCTGAGAGGGTAAGAAAAGGAAAGAGGGAGGAGGAGAGAGAGGCTTCACCAAAGATTTGACATTAAAGCAAAACTTAAGAGACAGAGGAGTTCACAGAGGAAAAGGGGTCGGAGAAAGCGCATGCCAGGAGAAGGGCACAGTCTGAGCAAAGGTAAAGTATAAAAACACAAAGGGGAGTGACCTGCCCTGGAAACATCAGAGTCAGGTCTACCTAGATTTTCTAGTGTGTGCAGAGGAGTGTGGCTAAAAACATAGATGGGACAAGACTCTGAAGGGACTTTGGGCTAGTGTAGGGCAGATGCTGAAACTGGAAAGGCAAAAGACATTCCTCCATAAGCACAATTCTTTTCTGCAAACTGGACACTATCTGTCTTGTGAAACAGAGCATGTACACGTAAAAAAGGCTCAAGAAAATTTTGAAGAAACAGTTTTAAAAATCTGTGTCAATAAGCCAAGAAGAGCTCAGAATTGGATTGGGTAAACTCAGTTCCACAAAGGTTTATTAGCACCTACTTCGTGCAGGCATTGTGCTAGACTCTGATGACAGAGAGATGAAAAAATGTGGCACCCATCTCCAAAGTAGATCACATGCTGATGACCAAGAAACACTTCCTAGCAAAGTGAGTTTGGAGTGGGAGAAGAAAGATGTGGATTCACAGCCAGCCAGGTCTCAAGGGCTCAGCTTCTTCAGGTCTACCATTGACCTCTAGGGGCTGTGTTCAGCCTCCATGGTGAATGGTATCCAGGTATTAGTGCATTGATGTAAAGAGGAAAGGCTAGAATGAAAAGGTCATAGGTGGCTAACAGAGGTAAGAAGGGCCTTGTAACTTGGAGATAATTAGTTTGTGTTTAGCAACAGTGACAAATCTGTTGGAGGCATATGAAGAAATTGGTCAAGAAAATTAGAAGCCAATTTCATTTGTTTACAGATATGAAAAATCTAGAAAGTAGATTCAGCAATGTATAAAAAAGATAATTATTATGATAAAGTTGGGTTGATGCCAGGGATGCAAGGGTGATTTAATATTAGAAAAGCTACTAATGCAATTCACCACATCAATAGATAGAAAAGAGAAACCATGTGATTATCTAAATGGTTGCAGAAAAAACATTTGCAAAAACTCACCACCAACTCATAATGAAATTACCTACCTAATAAAGTTTTTACCAAAAACTTTGGTAAGCATCACTCTTTCAGTAACTTGAGGTTCTAGCCAGTGCAATAAGAAAAGGAAAGAAATAAAATGTATAAGCTTTGAAAAGGAAGAAATAAGACCAGCACTATCACAGATAATGTAGCTATTGTGAATACACAAAAGACTTTATAGATAAATTGATACATTTAATTTAAAAAATGTTTAGCAAGGTGGGTGGATAATATAAATCAATTTTATTTCTATAGCAGCAATAAGCTGTTAGAAAACACAATTTAAAAGATGCCATTCATAACAGCAACAAAAATTAAGCTACCTAGGAATAACTATGATATAACATGTGGAAGATCTTTTTAAACAAAAAAAAATTAACTTTATTGAAAGACATTGAATAAGACTTAAGTAAATGGAAAGATGAGCCATGTATAGAAGAGTCATAATATGAAAATGATGGCAATTATTTCCAAATTGATTTATAGAGTCACTTCAACTCCAATCCATATCTCAAGAAAACTTCACATGCTAATTCTAATATTTATGTGGAAGGGCAGACTCCAAAGAGTAACCAAGACACTCCTGAAAAAAAAGAATAAAAAGGGGAAAGGACTTCACAGTAAATAATACAGTGTGGTATATAGGTACAGAGGTAGACAAATTGACCAATGGAGCTGAACAGAACACTCAGAAACAGACCTATACATATATGGAAACGTGATTTATGACAGAAATGGCATAGCAGAAGAAAAGGATAAATAAATAGGCAATAAATTGTGCTGGGAAAGTTTGTTAATTCATATTTTTAAAAAAACCCCAAACTCACTGCCCTCGAGTCAAACCCGAGTCATAGCAACCCCTCCTTGGGTTTCCAAGGCGGTATCACTAGGCAAGTAGATTTAGATTGCCCAACCTTCCTTCCAAGGAGTAGCTGGTGGGTTTGAACTGCCAGCCTTCTGGTTAGCAGTCAAATGCCTTAGGCACTACACCACCAGAGCTCCTGTTATTCACACAGGGGAAGAAATAAAAATGGATACCTATCTTACATCATATCCTAATACAAATTCCATGTGAATTAGAAACAGAATGTACAAGGCAAAACTTTAAAAATTTTAGAAGAAAACGTATAAGAGTTTATTCACAACCTCAGGATAAGAAAGCGGTTCATATTAAAAAAAAAAAAAAAAAACCCAAACCCACTGCCCTTGAGTCCATTTCAACTCATAGAGACCCCACTGGGTTTTGAGGTGGTAAATCTTTATGAAAGTAGATTGCCCAGTCTTTCTTCCACGGAATGGCTGGTGGGTTTAAACCACCAACCTTCTGGTTAGCAGTCAGATGCCTTAGGCACTACACCACCAGAGCTCTTAACCAAAAAATGTGTTAGATGCCATCAAGTCATCTCCGACTCACAGCGACCCATGTACAACAGAACGAAACACTGCTTGGTCCTGTGCCAGCTCCATGAACCTTGTTACACCTGAGTCCATCGTTGTAGCCACTATGTCAATCCATCTTGTTGAGGGCCTTCCCCTCTTTCGTTGACGAACCATAAAATAAAGGACTGATATTTTAGGCTATGTTAAAATTAAGAACTTCTTTCATCGGAATAGGAACCCTCTTGGCACAATGGTTAAACACTTGTCTGCTAACCAAAAGGTCAGCAGTTTGAGCCCACCAGGTGCTGTATGGGAGAAAGATGTGGCAGTTGTCTTCTGTAAATATTACAGCCTTGGAAACCCCACAGAAAAGATCCATAGGGGTTTGGCCTATAGGGTTGCTATGAATCTGAATCCACTTAATGTCAGTGGAAAGGGTCCCTCAGAATACCTCATAAAGAAAGGGAGAAGGCAAGTTATAAAGTGGGAGGAGATATCTGCAATGCATACATCTGACAAATGAATATATAAGAAACTCTTACCACTGTCTGCATGCTCTCTTCCTTACCTCCTTCAGGACCTTTGCTTAAAAGTTACCATTTTAATAAAACTCCCTCCCAGACCAATGTTTAAAAATGCAAAGTTACCATCACCCCATTCTCTGTTTATTGCCTTTATCTGCCTTATTTTAGCCATAACATTTGTCATTACAATAAAAAAAGTTGCTATCCAGCTAACTCCAACTCATGGTGACCCTGTGTATATTAGTGTGGAACTGTGCTCCATGGGGTTTTCAATGGCTGATTCTTTGGAAGTAGATTGCCAAGCCTGTCTTATGAGGCACCTCTGGTTGGACTTGACCTTCCAATCTTTTGGTTAGTAGCCAAACATATTAACCATTTGCATGGGACTCCATCATTACCATACATACCATATTTTTACTAAATGATTTAATTGCCTGTCTTTCTCCTAGTGGAATATGAACTCCAATATAAGACCAGCAATTTTGGTCTATTTTGTTCACTGTTGTATCCCCAGCACATAGAAGAATGCTTAGCACATAGCAGAAGTGCAATAAGTATTTGCTGAATAAACAAACTCTTACAAAACTATAATAAAACCCAACAACCCAAAAGAAAAGTGGGCAAGAAATTTAAACAGGCATTTCACAAAAGAACAAACAGTATCTGTCAATAAACATAAAAAAAATGCTTGACTTTACTAATCAGGGAGATGCAAATTAAGACCAGAATGAGATATTATTTTATACACACTAGATTGGCAACATTAAGAATTCTGACAATACTAAGCGTTGGCAAGGATGAGGAACAAAGGAAACTCTCAATACAACTGTTGGTAGGAATGTAAATTGGAACAGTCACTTTGAAAAACAATATGGGAGTACTTTGTAAAGGTGAATGTGCCTAGCCTACTTATCATCTTATCTGTTCTTAGGTTTATACTCCAGAACAGTGCTACTCAAAGTGTGGTCCACAGACTGGTGACAGTCTATGAATTATCTGTTATCAGCAAGCACACCATGAGATAAGTATAGAAATTTAGAATAAACATTTAGAAAATTTTATAGTAACTTGGCACTGTCACACTATATTTAGGGAAATATAATTTGTCTTTTGAGTATAATAATTAAAAATTATGATTTACCAAAACATTATTCTACATCCTACTTTGGCGAGTAGTGACTGGGATCTTAAAAGCTTGCAAGCAGCCATCTAGATGCAATGATGAGTCTCTCCTTATCCAGAGCAAAAAAGAATAAAGAAAACCAAAGACACATGGAAACAATTAGTCCAAGGGACTGGTACACCATGCGATCCTCAGCCTATATGACTATGAGACCAGAAGAACTATATGGTGCCCAGCTACTACTGTCAACCACTCAGAGGGGGATCTATGTAGGAGATCCTGGATAGAGTGGGAGAATAATGTGGAACAAAACTCAAAATCATTAAAAAGGGGGGGCCAGGTTTGCTGGTCTGATAGAGCCTGATGGAACCACTGAGGCTTTGGCCCTTAGCTGCCCTTCAGGTCTGGAAATTGAACCCACTCCTGTGGCTTCCAGCCAAACAAAAGACAAGTATATGAGCTGAAGATACATTAGGTAGATATACTCCTTGGAGAGATCAATCATGGGAGAAAGAAGGACTGTGTATGCACAGGGAGAGAGCTCGGGGGGCAGGAGTGCATGGGAGGAAGGACACAGGGAAGAGGTAACTATGAGGAGGAAGTGGGAGGGGAGTTTTTGCATTGTGGGAAATTGTAGTCAATGTCATGAGACAAAGTGTGAGTGAGCTGCTGTATGGAAAGTGAATTTTCTCTATAAACTTTCACCCAAATCACAATAAATTAAAAAAAAAATTAGGGTTTACCTTTGAATCGGGAAGAAATAGCCTCTTTAACGAGGGTGCTGGCAAAATTGGAAATCCACTTGTAGAAAAATGAAACAAGACCCATTCCTCACCCCACACACAAAAACAAACTCAAGTTGGATCAAAGACTTAAATGTAAAACTCAAAACTATAAAGCTCATCAAAGATAAAATAGGGGCAAATCTCAAACAAAAAACAAAAAAGGAGCTCTGGTGGTATAGTGGATAAGGCACTTGGCTGCTAACCTGAAGGTCAACAGTTCAAACCCACCAGCTACTCCATGGAAGGAAGATGGGGTGATCTACTTCTGAAAAGATTTGCAGCCTCAGAAACCCAATGGGGGTTGCTGTAAGTCGGAATCAACTTGATGGCAGTGAGTTTGAGGGGCAAATCTAGGAGCCAAAATTTATAACATAAATAGACTATCAAGCATAACCTAAAATGTACAGGCAGTGGAAGAGAAGCTAAATGACTGGGACCTTTTAAAGATTAAATTATTATGCACATCAAAAGTCTCCTAAAGGGTGAAAAAGGAACCTACAGGTTGGGAAAAAATATTTGGCTACGATATATCTGACAAAGGACTTATCTCCAAAATTTATAGAAAACTTCAACACCTCAACACCAAAAAGACAAATAATCCAATTCAAAAATGGGTGAGGGACATGAACAGACACTTCACTAAAGATGACATGCTGGTGGCCAAAAAACATATGAGGAAATGCTCATGATAACTAGCATTAGAGAGATGCAAATCAAAACAACAATAAGATATCATCTCACCCCAGCAGTAATAGCAAAGTTCAACAAGACAGAAAATAACAAATGCTGGCAAGGTTGCAGAGAGATTGGATCCCTCATACACTGTTGTTGGGACTGCAAAATGGTACAACCATTGTGGAAAATGGTATGGGATTTCCTTAAAAAACTGAATATAGAAACACCATTTGATCCAGCAATTCCATTACTAGGAATATATTCTAAGGAGGTGAGAGACAGGACATGAACAGACATATGCATACGCATGTTCATTGCAGCACAATCACTATAGCAAAGAGATGGAAACAACCTAAAAGCCCATCAACAGATGAATGGATAACCAAACTATGGTACATTCACACAATGGAATACTATGAAACATTAGAGAATAATGAAGAATACATGAATCATCTCACAAAGTGGATGAATTTGGAGGACATTATGCTGAGTGAAATAAGTCAGTCGCAGAAGGACAAATATTGTATTAGCCCATTATTATAAAAAGTCAAGGAAGGGTTTACTTAGGGAAGGGAACTCACTTTGTCGGTTACCAGGGACAGGAGGGAAAAGGAGGGAAAATTTCGGACTAGTTGGGGGCCACATGTTGATTTGGGTGAGGGGAAGGATGTTATGGAAAGAGTCTGTGACCAGCATGATGACACTGGGGAAAGGAAGGACACTGAAACGTGCACATAAGATACAGACAACAGAGTCAAATAGTAGTACATGCACAACACTGCATTACCACTAACACCAAACACTAGGCTACGGATAAATGCATAGACAGGTGAGAAGATCAGGTGGGGGTAGGCAAACAGGAATATACCCTAGACCAAGGATAAATTTAGCTGAAGATAATCTTATATATGCACTTGTGCTACAAAATTAGCCACAAACATTACAGAAGCAACAGAAGACAGAGTTGGAGTAACTTCTCAGAGACAACCAAACATCTTGAGAGAGAGAATCACCAGCCCTGCCGACTTGGGACCATAGTCTTGGGGGATACCAAGACCAATTGGTACAACATTGTTGTTGTTGTTGTTGTTTGCCGTCAAGTTGGCCCCGACTCATAGCGACCCCTCCTTGGGTTTCCGAGGCAGTATCACTACGGAAGTAGGATTGCCCAACCTTCCTTCCGAGGAGTGGCTGGTGGGTTTGAACCGCCAGCCTTCTGGTTAGCAGTCAAGTGCCTTAGGCACTATGCTACCAGAGCTCCTAAAATAAAAATATAGGGCTTATATTTCATATGTCTTTGGATTTTTGAATTTCATTGCTCTAGTAATTCATTTTTATTGTATTTTACAAAAGTATCAGTCTGCAATAGATTAACTAACTCACTGCTGTTGAGTCAAATCCAACCCATAGTGACCCCTCCTTGGGTTTCCTTGGAGGTATCTCTAAGGAAGTAGATTGCCCAATCTTCCTTCTGAGGATTGGCTGGTGAGTTTGAACCACCAGCCTTCTGGTTAGCAGTCAAATACCTTAGGCACTATGCCACCAGAGCTCCCAATGGCTAGAAACTTTTAAAACTTTACCACAGATAGTTCCAGAACACTACCCTAAAGAAGTAACTATGCAACTATTCTAAGAAGTATTTGAAGAAAATCTCTCTCTTTTTAAAATTGTGGTACATATATATGTAGCAAAACATTTGCCATTTCAATATTGGAAGAAAAGTTGTTCACACTACAACCCAGGAGACACAAACATAAACTGAAACAAAAATGTCAAGAAGCAATACTTACTGTTTCTATATGAAATGTACTAGGATGGTGACTACTTTTTTTTTTTTTAAATCCTGGTTGAAGCTATTAAATTGATTTCATGACCCACGAAAGATCATGAATCCCTGTTGGAAATCTAGTATTCTCAGAAAATTCTTACACAAGTGCATCAGGAACCATGTGAAATGATGTTCCCAGCAACATTATTCACAAAAGTAAAAAACAGAAAACAATCCAAACATCCTTCAGTAGGAGAGTAAATAAATAAATTGTGATGTATTCACCTAATAGAATATTACAGGGGCCCAATCATTGTTTATTGAATGAATTAATAAACAGCTGTGCAACTTAAGTACAGCTACACAGAGCAGTTGGGATGAATCTTCGAAACACAAGGTGGAGTGCTAAAAGGAGGCCGCAGATGACTCTATACTGAAGGAAGTCATCTTTATAAAGCTTAAAAAAACAGCAAAACTAAATACTATATTGTGTGGGGACACATAGATGTGATGAAACTATCCTAAAAAACAAGGGAATGATAAACACAAAATTCAGGATAGTGGTTATCTCTGGAGGGGAAGGCAGGAGATAGGATTAAGGA
The DNA here is from genome assembly GCF_000298275.1 of Orycteropus afer afer. NCBI lineage: Eukaryota > Metazoa > Chordata > Mammalia > Tubulidentata > Orycteropodidae > Orycteropus > Orycteropus afer. Next base: position 4,500,303 of record NW_006921752.1, read on the forward strand.
GGAGCTCACAGGTAGCTTAACAGGATTACAAATGTTATTAAATTGTGTGGCTTACAAATGTTCATTTTATTATTATGCTTTGTACTTACATAGCCTGTTCTATATGCTCTTCTTTCTATCAAACATTCTTTAAAGACAGAAATGATGTTGATGAAATTGGACGACAGAGAGAATTCTACCCACATTGAGCAAGCTGCCCGACTCTTTCATTGATAGAACAAAATACCAATAGAATAGGACCCCCTGAGCTTCTTCCAAGACTATGAGAAAATAGCTGGTAAGCATTTGAGGGTCAGGTTGAAAAGAAAGGTATCAAAACCAAAAAAAAAAACAAACTCACTACCATCAAGTTGATTCTGACTCATAGTGACCCCCAATGGGTTCCCAAGGCTGTAAATCTTCATGGAAGCAGACACTCCATCTTTCTTTCACAGAACAACTGTTGGGTGCAAACTATCAACCTTTTGGTTAGCAGCGACATGCCTTAACCACTACACCACCAGAGCTCCTTAAAGATACCAAGGAAAGCTTTCAATTACTAATCATAGTTTCCCCTTTGGAGTAACTGCCCCATTCTGCAATCCCCTACTCCCTAACTTCTTAACAGCCACAGATTGTTCCTCTGAGTCCCCAACTATTGGCTGCTCTTAGGGTTCTAGGTTGAGAATCTGGGGAAGACAATAGCAGGGTATGACCAGAGATGAAATTGGGGTGTCCCTCAAACTACAAGCCCCTGAAGTGTAGGAAAAACAAACAAACAAAAAAAAAACTCACTGCCTTCGAGTTGTTTCTTGACGCTTAGCGACCCCTCCTTGGGTTCCTGAGGCAATATCTCTAAGGAATTAGATTGCCCAATCTTCCTTCCGAGGAGTGGCTGGTGGGTTTGAACCTCCAGCCTTCTGCTTAGCGGTCAAATGCCTTAGGAGCCAAGCCTTATTCATCTCTCCATTCTAATCTTCAACACTGTATCTACACAGAGTGTGTATTGGATAATTGTTTCTCGTATGAATGATTTAATAAAAGAATAAATGACTGTCATCAAGCTAAGGATGTTGTATGCTTTCTGTCATGGGGGTATGGGATTATTTCATGCTGTTTGAGTCCTGATCTAACCTGAGACACTAATGGACATGGCTTCCTAAAAGGTATTTATCTGACGGAGGAGGGAAGATTAGGCCACAGGATAGAAATGGGGAAAACAATCAGCTTTAATATAGAAATGAGATGTCTTGGGAATTTTTTTTATAAGTCCACTTGGACTCACCAATAAGTTGGTAATTATATATATATTTTTAATCCTCACTGTAATATTCACCGTATTTGTTTAATCACAAAATGGCATCAGCAGAGCCCAGGAGTTAACAACATGGACTGTGGAAGCACTGTCTGGGTTTGCCTCCTGGCTCCTCCACTTACTAGGTATGTAAACTTGGGCAAATTACTTAATGTCAATGTCTGTGCCTTAGTTTTCTCATTTGCCAAATGGAGATGATAACAGCACCAAACTCGTAGAGTTGTTATGACAATAAATAAAGGCGTTGACAGTTGTAAAGGGAACAGTGCCTGCACACACAGCAAGCACCTTATCAGGACTGTTAAATAAAATCCTTTCCTAGAGTGAGACACACATCTGTGTGTGCCCTTCCTGTCCTCAGGGTGAATGGGTACTCAGACTTTCACTGTGGGAAAGCCCCTAAGAGGTTTCATAGACTTTGTCATAGGATCATTTGTTTAGCAGACTTGAAGTCCTGGTGTCCATGTTAACATATATGCACTTCCTGCCATTCTTCATAATAGCTACTCCACCATTTTTGCTTTCCCACTCTCGTTGTCTCTGTTTCCTCCACCTTCTTGGACTATTGAAACAGCTTCCAGCCAGATTTCCCTACTCCCATCTCTATGTCTTGCAGTTCATTGTTGGCTCTAGAAATACATTAAATCTTCCTCAAATAACTGTTTGGGCATCATTTCCACCCACCCTCCTCTGCTCAGAACCTGTCTCCTCTCTTGCTACTGTGAACAGAGTCATGTTCACATTCCTTAGGTTGGCTCTCAAGACCATTATAGTCACCCTTGGAGGCCCTGATAGTGCAAACAGTGAGTGAGCTCTGCTGCTGACCAAAAGGTAAGAGGTTTGAGTCCACCCAGAGATGCCTTGGAAGAAAGGCCCAGGGATTTACTTCAGAAATATCAGCCACTGAAAACCCTATGGAGCACAGCTATACTCGGACACATAACAGATCACCATGAGTTGGAATTGACTCTACTGCAACTGGTTTGGTTTTATGGTCTGCCTTAGGTGTGCTCTCCCACTTTATCTCCCTCTACTTCCCTTTGCAAACCTTCTTCTGCAGACAAATCAGTCTATCATTGCCTCCACACTGGTCATACCAACACCCACCCTAACGACACCATTTCCTCCATAGGAATGCTCTCCCTGTGCCTTTAAGATCTAGTAATAAGACTCTAAGAAGTGAGAAAATGACACCAAAATGGAGACCAGAGAATATGAAAAACAGACTTTGCATTTCTAACTTGTTCCTTGACTTGGCCATGATCCCAGGAATGGGATAATAATTCTCTTCCTTCCTTCTTCTAGACAGGCCTCGGAGCACAGTGGTTAAGAGCATGGGTTCTGACTCTATTATACATCCTGGCTGGTCAAGATACTTATCCTCTCTGTGCCTCAGTTTTACTCATCTGTAAAAGGATGATAATAGCATCTACCATGCAGTGGTGCACTGCCCAGCTCCTTCTTCAGGATTAAGACCCTCATCCTCCCACCTGCAAGGAGTGTTGGCTACTGACTGCTCACAGCTGAGTTCCTTCCAAGAATTGCCCTCCATCAAAGGAAGCTGCAATGTCCAAGGTTACAGGTTATGCCCCTTCCCAGTAATGGATCAATGGAAAAACCCAAACCAAACCAGTTGCCATCAAGTCAATTCTAACTCATAGTGACCCCATGTACGTCAGAGTAAACCGTGTTCCACAGGGTTTTCAGTGGCTAGTTTTTTGGAAGCAGACCACCCGGCCTTTCTTCTGAGGTGCCCCTGGGTGGAGTTGAGCCTCCAACCTCTTGTTGGTTGTTGAGTGTATTAACCATTTGTGCCACCCAGGAACTCCAATGTGGGGGTACAAAAGCCTGGCTTCCTTGTCTTAATTGGACAACTTCACAGAGTCATCTCAGCTTCTCATCTCCCTATAAGATCTACTGAGCCCTCTGTTATGATTATATCAGAGTGTAGCTTCTCTCTCTGCCCAATCAGTTCCCTTCCCTTCACAGGTGTTGTTCCCAAAACTCCTCCTCAGTAAATTGCCTGTATGCAAATCTATGCCTCACAGTCTGTTTCCCAGGAAACCTGACCTACAATAGTGGGTATCAGGAGTGGTCTGAGAAAGCAGTTTCTAAAATGGGATTTTAGAACTATATCACTAGCTGGCTGAGTGGCACTAACCCCATTACTAATGGTAGATAAGAATGCTGAGAGCCTCTGGCATGTGGTTATGACACAATTGCTAAAACTTCCACTGTTGGTGAACTGGGATGGAACATGGGTAGACAGAAAGGCACTGTAGGGGGTGCAGCATATCAAGTGTCCGAGAGGTTCTGAGAAGAGAGCATTTGTAAAGGCTGTGGAATGAGATCGCAGTTGCTGG
>NW_006921752.1:4504059-4508260 GCF_000298275.1 Orycteropus afer afer
GCATTGATTCATTGGAGAAAGACAATGAAAGGCCAAGAATGATTAATCACCAATATAAGGCGGAGTGTAAAAGCTGGAGGGTATCTTTGGCAGCATATAAAGAGACTCTCATCTCCTATACTGGAGGGCAGAGAAAGCTAAGAATCAGGCCCATAACTTAATTATAAGAGGAACAGAACTCCAAAGAAGATTGAATTCTCAACTCCAGCACATTTGCTGTGTCAAGGTCAGGGCCCTGATTGGAAAGAATGGACCCTGAGACTCTCATGAGACTGCAGTGAAGAAAGGCTCAACTAACACTGGAGAATCTGTTTCCAAGCTCATTCACATGGCTGTTGAAAGCCTTAGAAGGTCCACTTCCAAGTTCATTCAAGCAGTTACTAGTAGGCTGTGGTTCCTCACCATGGAGTCCTGACTGTTCTCACAACCTAGCAGTTGCTAATGAGACAGAGAAAGAGAGAAAGCAAGTGTGCTACTGAACCTCCCAAGACAGAAGCCACAGTCTTTTTGTAACCTAATCTTGGAAGTACCACCCCATGTGCCATTTCCTATTCATTAAAAGCAGGTCAGTAGGCCCAGTCCACACTCAAGGGGAGAAGAATACACAAGGGTGTGAATGCAAGGAAGTGGGGGAATAATTGGAGTCCATCCTAGAAGTTGCCTACCACAACTTAGTAGACTTCGTTAAGTTCTAGAAGCAGCATGTTCCACACTTGACAATGCTGCTCTAAGCCATTTACCAAATGACAAGGAAGGCTGTCAGTTTTTAGCAGGGCACAGAACAAGAAAGCGCTCTGCAGTAGGTGCATGATGGGCTTCAAGTAGCTTTGTGATATGAGGGGTATCTGTTGTTGTTATTGTGTGCCATTGAGTCAATTCCAACTCATAGCAACACTATAGAACAGAGTGGAACTGCCCCATAGGGTTTCCAAGGCTATAATCTTTAAGGGAGCAGATTGGTGGTGAAAACAATGGAGGTGCTTGTCTGCTAACTGAAAGGTTGGCAATTCAGATCCACCCAGAGACAGCTTAGAAGAAAGATGAAGAAAGACTTGATGATCTACTCCTGAAAACCAGCCATGGAAAATCCACAGAGCACAGCTCTACTCTGACACACATGGGAATGTCGTGAGTCAGAATTGACTTGACAGCAACTAGTTGGTTAAAGATGGGAAAGACACTGTATGGAGCTGATGGAAAGCCCTAAGAGAAGAATTACAACACAGATCCCTGAAATTCTGGAGCAAGGTCATGCCATCTATAGCAAAGGATCACATTTACCATTCAAAATTAGCAACCAGTGTTCTACTGAATTCTGGTAAACACAGAACACCAGAACTGCCTACCAGGAGCTAGGTTCTGTCACACTTACCAAGTCATAAAGTCATATGGGCTCAGAACCACTACATCATAAGATGGAAGTGGTACATCCAGGATCAGGCCTGAGTAGAGCTACAGAGCACACAGGAAAACTACATGAGCAGGTGGTTCATACTCCCATGCCACCCACCACCTTTGCACTAACATCTCTCCCTCAGTTCACAATTATGGCCACGTGAGGAGAAAGGATGAACATGGTTCACAGGTAGGTCAGCTAAATACATAGTGTAAACTAAAAATAAGGAGCTCTGGTGGTGCAGTGATTACAACATTCAGTTGCTAACCAAAAGGTTGGTGGCTGAAACCCACCAGCTGCTCTGCGGGAGGAAAATGAGGCAGTCTGCTTCTGTAAAGATTTACAGCCTTGGAAACCCTATGGGGCAGTTCTATTCTGTCCCATAGGGTAACTATGAATATGAATTGACTCAATGGCAGTGGATTTGGGTAGGTAACTAAAAATGGAATGATTCTGCACTATAGCCCCACTCGGTGGAGGAGTTTCTGAAGGACAGAAATGAAGGGAAATCATCAGTGTATAGAACTTTAGATAGTGTATCTGGTCCTCCGCTTTGTATGGGAAGAAAAGTGGGCTTGAGATAAGAATATAAAGGGACTCAGAGACAGGAGTGATTGGCTTAATTTGTTGGTCAAGGACCTGGAAGAGAAAGATCGGATGATTACAGACAAGGTCATTTAGAAAGAGATAGGTGGATGAACCTATGGGATTGGGCATAGAGCGTGAAGATCTTACTGCATGTTAGCACCCATCAGAGTATCCACCATGGAAGAGACACTAAACAGTCAAGTAGATGGAACTTCACAGCCAGCTAATACCAGCCAGCCTCTATCATCAGCCGTCACAGTACTGGCATAACAGCTCATGAACAGAGTGTTCATGGTGGCAGGGATGGGCATAGGCCCAATAGCACGGGCTCCCACTCAGGATGGCTGATCTCACTGCTACTGCTGCTGCTGCCAAATGCCCAACCTATTAGCAAAGGAGACCAACACCAACAGCATCTCAAATGGCACCATCCTCCTAGAAGACCAACCAGCACTTGGTGGGAGTTAATTCCATTGAACCCCTTTTACTCTGGCAGGGGCAGCAGACTAGAATTAATACTTATTCCATGCATGGATTTATCTTTCCTGACTCCAAAGCCTCAACTAGCACCTCTTTCTGAGGCCTTATAGGGTATTTGATACACTGAAACAGAATTTCACATGATGTTGTATTAGATGAAGGGACCCGTTTTAGAATAAGAGTATGGCAGTGAACATATGATCGATCATAGGATCCACTTTTTCAATTACATACTGTACCCCCCAGAAGCTGCTGGCCTTGTAGAGTGATGAAAGTACAGCTAAGACCAGCAAGGAGAAAAAGCCCTAAAAAGGTAAAATGCTATGCTCCAGGACATATTTAGACCCTAAATCATCATAATTGTATAGTGCTATGTCCCAAGTAGGTAAGAGTACAGGGGTCCAGGGATCAAGGGATACAAGTAGAAGTGGTTCTGCTTATCATAACTCCTCACTGGTTCTTAAAAGGTTCTTTGATCAGTGACACAGTGATGATCCAATTATATAAGCTACCTGATAACTTAAGTTTCTTGTGCCAAGAAACCGGTGGGCAAGGAAAGGAATCGCCATCTTGGCAGGGGTAACTGACCCTGCTCATCAGGAGGATGGAGGGCTGCTGTTATAAAATGGGATCAGAGAACACATGTGACACCTACATGGTCCACTGGGGATCTCTGCAAGTTCTCTGCCCAACAGTGACAGTAAACAGATATGTGCAGCAGCCATAGCCTGAGAGCAAGCAAGCTACCCAGACAAGCAGAAGTCCTGACCAAGAGTGGGGGAATCTAGAATGTGTAGAGGGGAGCAACAAGTATATGTAGTACCCTAAAGAGGCAGGGAAGTTCTTTGTCCTCCTACCTCCCTCTTAAAAGTTTCTCCAGTAAAAGAGAACAATCAGAATTCTGGATCAGCTTCCAGATGGGATGAACTTATCTATATGAAGCACATGGCTCTGAGCACAAGAGGTGGATTACAGTGGACACTGTGATACATTGAACACATCGCTCTTCACAACCAAGGTTTTCATTTCCCCAGCTTCTGGAAAAGTTTGTTGCTAACAGCTCAGTTCCTCTACAGACATTGCCTTCAGCCAAAGGAAGTTTCTTTGCCCAAATGTAAGATTTCCTCCTGGATGCAGCCTGCACTTAATGACTCTTTAATGAAGATGTAAAATAGTTTACCGCCTTTGCCTGAATTGGGACAAATCTGTAGGGCCATCCCAGAGCTCCACCCATAGAATCCTCTGAGGACTCTGTTGTAAAATTGCTTCACCATTCAACTGGATGGATTAATACTGGATCCCTCACCCTTCGCAGGTATTGTTTTTGACAGTTCCTGTAACGCAAGCTTCAGCCTCAGCGTGTGCTTTTCATGGAACCCCACCTTATGACATTCCCACGAAGAGTTGTTGTAACAGTTAAATGCATTGGTATCTGGAAAGGGTTTAGAATAGTTCCTGGCACATAGTAGGTGTTATATGAATGCTTACTATTATTACACACTCCAATATTACATAATGTCTTGTCATTATAACCTAAACTGGTATTAGTTCTATTACTCCCATAGATCAGAATCTCCAATTGTAGAATCCACATACCACTGGTGATATTTGAAGTGAGTTCAAACCCACCAGCCACCCCTCGGAAGGAAGGTTGGGCAATCCTACTTCCGTAGTGATACTGCCTCGGAAACCCAAGGAGGGGTCGCTATGAGTCGGGGCCGACTCGACGGCACATAA
>NW_006921752.1:4508945-4528447 GCF_000298275.1 Orycteropus afer afer
CACAGCACATAACAACAACAACTAACTGAAAGGTTGGAAGTATGAACCCACCCAGTGGTTATGTCATGGAAGAAAGGCCTGGCAATCTGTTTCTGTAATTACAGGCAAGAAAACCCTATGGAGTTCAGTTCTAATCTGTAACATGGGGGTCACCATGAGTCAGAATGTACCTGACAGCAACAGATTCTTTTTTTTTTTTTTTTTTGGTGGTCTGTATAACCACCATGACAATCATCAAAACAGTCCACTGTCCTCCCCTATGTTATTGTGTTATAGCCATGCCCACCCACTCCCCCTTATCCCTGATCCCTGGCTACTGCTTGGCTCCCTATTTTTAAAACTTTTCTTTTAAAAAATATTACATAAATGTGGTCATACAGTATGTAACCTTTTGGGATTGGCTTTTTTCACGTAGCTTAATTTCCTTAAGTTTCATGCGAGTTGATGTGTGTATCAATAGTTAATTCCTTTTTGTTTTTGAGTAGTATTCCATGGTTAGGATGTACCACAATTTGTTTAGCTATTCATCTGTTTAAGGGCATATGAGTAATCTCCAGTTTTTTATGATTACAAATAAATATGCATGTACAAGTTCCTACACAAAAAGAAGATTTCATTTTTTTCTGGGATAAATGCCCAAGTGTTATTGCTGGGTTGTATGGTAAGTCCATTTTTAGTTTTAAAACAATTGCTGAGTATCTGTATACTTCCCATAAGCAATGCAGGAATGATCTAGTTTCTCCACATCCTCGCCATCATTTAGTGTTGTTACTACTTTCCATTTTAATGGAATTCACTTTTATGATGATGTTATGTAATGACAAATGATACTGATTTTGTCTTTAAAGTAGTGATAACAATTTTTGTTTTAAAATAAAATAATCCATTAGAAAGTAATAGAGCTCTGGGAGCTCTGGTGGCGTAGTGCCTAAGGCACTTGACTGCTAACCAGAAGGTTGGTGGTTCAAACCCAGCAGCCACTCCTAGGAAGGAAGATTGGGCAATCTACTTCTATAGTGATACTGCCTTGGAAATCCAAGGAGGGGTCACTATGAGTCAGAGACAACTCAAGGGCACATAACAACATAACAACAACATTAGAAAGTAAGTCAAATCAAAGGAAATTGTTAAGTAAATAACAACTCCAATGTAGATGTGGATGGCAAAAATTATTAAATTGGCACATAAATGTGTGAAGTTTAGGAAACACTATTGTACTTTATCTCTATTATTAGTTAAATAGGTTTTTGTCACTGAGTCATTTTATTCATTTAAAAAATACTCCAAACTATTGATGTATAAGTCAATTTGTCTAACATACAACTGTATGTTGGAGTCTGCTCCCACTAATTTGCATTGCTTCATCTTTTCAGAGTTATTGTTGTTGTTGTTATGTGCCATGGAGTTGGACCCAATTCATAGCGATCCCTCCTTTGGTTTCCGAGGCAGTATCACTATGGAAGTAGATTGACCCACCTTCCTTCCAAGGAGTGTCTGGTGGGTTTGAACCACCAGCCTTCTGGTTAGCAGTCAAGTGCCTTAGGCACTCTGCTACCAGAGCTCCATATTTTCTACTGAACTGGAAACTCCACAGAGACAGAGATCCTGCCTTACACCTCTTATAACTTAGCACCTAGCACACCAATAAGTGCTTTACAATTACTTAAATATATGGTAGGGATCCTTGAGAATAATTGAAAGTATTTTTATGGTAGATTGCTACATTGGTGACCCCCAATGAACCATGCCTCCTGGTATTTATGGCCTTGACTAATACTTTCCAAGGAGCCCTGGTGGCACGATGGTTAAGGGCTCAGCTGCTAACCAAAAGGTCAGTGGCTCAAACCCACCTGTTGCTCCATGAGAGAAAGATGTGACAGTCTGTTCCCATAAAGATTACAGCCTTATAAACCCTATGAACAAGAAAACCCTATGGAATTCAGTTCTAGTCTGTAACGTATGGGGTCCCCATGAGTCAGAATGTACTTTACTCTGTCCTATAGGGCTGCTATGAGTCAGAATTGACAGCACGCAACAACAACATAATTCTTCCCTTCATTGACTCTGTCCTTATCCAGCATCTTGGATATTATCAGATATGATACAAGCAAAGGCTTGATAAGTGCTTGCACATCTGAGCTTGTTCTCTGGCATGTTCTCTCCTGGAACCCAGTAACCATGAGGTAAGAAAATCCAAGCTAGCCTGCTGAGAGAGAAACCACATGGAGAGGCACTGGAGACACCACAAGAAATGGAGAATCAAAGGGCCCCAGTCAAGTTCCCAACTGAAGACAGTTATATGAGTAATCCCAGTCAACCACATGTGGAATAGAACTACCCAGTCAACCCACTGAATCATGAGAAGGAAATCATTTTTGTTTTAAACCATTAAGTTTTGTCATGGTTGTTTAATAGCAATAGATAATGGATACACTTATGCAGCTTGGGCTAGGGGAAGGAGATTCTTCAGCAATTGGATCAATTAAGAGAATGATGATGGATTGTAGATAGTTGTGGTAAACTGAGAGGCTCTAAGCAGAGGAAAAACAGAAAGAGAACAGGAAAAAATATAGTCAGGAATGACTCACTTATTAGTAAAAGGTCTGTATATTTAAATCTAGAGATCATGACCAATCTTAAATTCTTCCTAATCACCTACACCAGAAACAGCTAATACATGACCTAAATGTTGCCTCTCTCCACTTCAATGCCCATGGCAGACATTACTAAGCGAACACAGAATCTTTCTTAATGACCTTAGGGTAGTCCCTGAACCCTTCTCAGCATGGAGCTCCAAGCAGCCACTAATCAATTAATTGGAGTTGACACAGGATATGAAACCAATCTCCACCGCCAATCTCTGTCATTATTTAACTGATAATTGAACCCCGGACCTAAAAGCTCACCACAGAGCTCACCACAGAGTTAGTAAGTGTCAGAGTTAGGACTAAAACCAGGAATTTCTGAGGAGCTTCGGAATCGGTCAAATCCAGGTCAAACTGGGCTCTGACACTTATCAGCTATGTGATCTAGCTTAAATCAAACCAAACTCACTGCTGTTGAGTCGGACCAACTCATAGCAACCCCTCCTTGGGTTTCTGAGGCGGTATCTCTACGGAAGTAGATTGCCCAACCTTCCTTTCGAGGAATGGTTGGTGGGTTGGAACCACCAGCCTTTTGGTTAGCAGTCAAATGCGTTAGGCACTAGCCACCAGAGTTCCCATCTAGCTTAGACAAATTATTTAAGTCTCAGTGGCTCAGTATGCTCATCTGTAAACAGGGAGAAAATTTCTCTCTCACAAAGTTGCTGTGAGAGTTAAAATACATTTATATATTCTACGTGAAAGTGCTTTTTACCCTGCTTGGTGCACAGTAGGCTGTCAGAACACATTGATTTCCTGACAAAGAGCAAACAGTGCCTGGCAGGATACTGCTTCTTGCACAACTGTCTTTCATCCTTCTGCTGGTTAAGATTCCAAGTCCTCAAATCTGATAGGCCTGGCTTAAGTAAGATGCCTTCTTTTTTGCCACCTTGATTGACAGCCCAATTAAGGCTGCACCCAATGGGGCAAAAGTAATAATCCAAAAAGGAAATTGGGGCTATTACCAAAAAGAAAGGAACATGGATACTGGGCAGCCAATATACAACATACACCCAAAACACACCCAGTTTCTCCCCTTACACAATCCTTTGTAATCATCAAGAATCCAGGTACTATTTATGAACAAAAGTTGTCAGAACCGTAAACTAAAGTTGGTGATAAATAGTACTGAAACCAGCTGAAGGAAACTCAGTTTTAGGAGAAATTGGACATCTTGGATCAGAAGACCTGAGTTCTAGTCTGGGCACTGACACTAACTCTGTGACCTCTGTTTCTTTGTCTGAGCAATGGGGTAAATAAATGACAACCTATATAGCAGCTCAGTAGAGCCAGCAAATATATTCTTTAATTCTTTATCCAGTAATGATCTAATAATGTGCTTGAAGGCACTTGCAAGGCTGTGAAATGTGCACACTTGAGAGATTATAATTGGCCTGTTTAGGTTTTTATAATTTACAGATCTCATACTTGACCTGATACTACATTTGGCCAGAAGCAATGCAGTTGTGTCTAGAGCTGACAGCAAGCCCCAGAGAAGCAAGAGAAAGGAGAGAGCCTTGCAGGTAATATAAGGGGCAGTCTTATTTCAGCCTATTTTGCAATGCAATGATCTTGAGAAAATATTAGGATGCAATTCATAGAGAGTTCTTAGTAACTCAGAAAAATAAACTCCAGTGAGAGCCAAGAAATAGAAAACTGTCAGGCGTAGGAAATAGCCATTTGGAAGAATGCATCAGATATCCAATATTCAACAGGGAATTGAGTGGCAATGTACCATAGTCGTTTGGAGCATGGGTTTTGAGTTAGGAAAACCTGTGTTTGAACCCTAGCCACATCTCTTTTCTCATCAATAGAAGTAAGATATTAAGCAATTCAACAAATAGGTATTGAAGACTTATTATATCAGGTATTATCTTGGGCATTGGGGTTACAGCAATGAGCAATGCAAATAAGCATCCCTGCCCTCATGGTCCTTACATTCTAGTGGGGGAAAGACAATGAATAAACAAACAAAAACAGTGAAATATATGGTACAGCAGATAGTGGTGAGTGTTATGGAGAGCATTAATCAGGGAAGAGAGTCAAGGAAGTTGGCGGAGTGATTGAGGAAGAATACTAAACTATATAGGACAATGGGAGTACCTGAGTGGTGCAAATAGTTAACACACTCAGGTACGAACTGAAAGGTTGGGGGTTCAAGTCCACCCAGACATGCCTCAGAAGAAAAGCCTGGCAATCTACTTCTGAACAATCAGCCCTTGAAAACCCTATGGAGCCCAATTCTACTCTGACACACATGGGGTCACCCTGTGTTGGAACTCACTCAATAGCAACTGGTTTTACTGGTATAGGATGATGAGGGAGAACCTCACATTTAAACTAAGACCTGAACAATGGGAAGGACTGAGCTACGTAAATTTCTGGAGGAAATGTGTTCCAGGCAGAGGGAACAGCAAGTGCAAAGGCCTGGCAGTAAGAGCATACCTGAGTAGCTCAAGGAACAACATGGCAGCCACCGTGACTGGAAGAGACCTTGTAATAGGAGAAGAAGGAGATGAGGGCAGAGTGCTTGGGATGAGGCAGGTGTGAAGGGCTGGTAGACCCAATACCTTGGCTTCTGCTCTGAGTGAGACAGGGAGCCACTCACTGCAGTTTTGAGCAGCAAAGTAATAGTCTAATTTATGTTTTAAGGACTCTTTTGAGCTTCTGTCGTGTGGTCAAGGGGGGCAGAAGAGAGAAACCAGTTAGGAGGCTATGGCAAAAAGATGATGGTAGCGTGGGCAAGGGTGGTGGCTATGGAGGTGGTGAGAGGTTGGATTGTGGATGTATTTTGAAAGAAGAGCCAAGAGAAATTGTTGGTGGGTCAGATGTGCAATTTGAGGGCAAGAGAAAATTTACCTCATAGTCTAGATAAGACAGTATATGATAAAGATTTTTCATGATGTCAAGCATATAATAGATATTCAGTAAACACCAAAATCTCATGAAATTTAAGAAGAGGTGATGGTCCTAGGCCAGGTGATATGCTAATCAGATAACTCATGGGGTGAGACTCACACAAAGCACACACCGGGAATGCGCAAGCAGAGGGTAGCCTAGCTCAGACAATCCCAGTAAGCCCTCTGTTATATGCTATACATATGTATGTGTGTGTGTGTGGTCAGCAGCTTGGTTCTGGAAAGGAAAGATAAATTGGAGTGACTACAGAGTACCCAGAGAATGATTCATCTCAGGGCCAGTGCATAAAATAACTCCAGAGGTAACAGTTATTAGAAATTACAGTGGCAATATTAGCTCAATATGCAGAATGCTATATTTTTGAAGCCTGTGTTAAGCCAGTCTTTTCAATGCTTTTAGCATGAGGTAGATGAGGAGATTTGCGTTAAGGTGTGAAAAAAAAGCAAGAGGATTAGTTCTCTAAGCATTTATTGTCAGCTCCCAAAGGATACAATTCTACTTATCTGGAGCATTCCTAAGGAGCTCTAGTGGTGTAGGGGATACACCAGCTGGCTGCTAACCAGAAGGTCATCGGTTCAAACCAACCAGCCACTCTGTGGAAGGAATATGGGGCAGTCTATTTCTATAAAGATTTACAGCCTTGGAAACCCAATGGAGGTTGCTATGAGTTGGAATTGACTCAATGGCAGTGTGTTTGGTTTTGTTTGGAGCATTCCTATCATTTGTAGAGCCCCAACCATTCACTGAAAACTAACTGCCATGTATGTCAGAGCAGAACTGTGCTCCACAGGGTTTTCAACAGCTGACTTTTCAGAAATAGATTGCCAGGCCTTTCTTCTGAGGTGCCAGCCTGTTGGTAAGCAGCTGAGTGTGTTAACCATTTGTACCACCCAGGGATTCCTACTATGCACTGTTGTTGATGTTATGTGCTGTCGAGTCTGACCCGACTCATAGCGACCCCTCCTAGGTATGTATATTTTCTCTAGTGCCAAAATCAGCCCAGCAAGGTAAATATTATTGTGTCCATTCTACAGTTGGGAAAAGATGGCATATACAATGAGATCACCAGCTAAGGAGTCATGAACCAGGGTTCAAACCCAAGTCTATGTGTCTCCAAAATTACTCCACACTGCCTCACCTTTGTATTGCTAACAATAGCCAACCTTCATTAAGCACTTACCTCAAGCCAGACCTTTGTATTTTACACCTATCACTGTTGTTGTTGTTGTTGTTGTTATATGCCGTGGAGGCAGACCCGACTAATAGCGACCCCTCCTTGGGTTTCCAAAGCAGTATCACTATGGAAGTAGATTGCCCAAACTTCTTTCCGAGGAGTGGCTCGTGGGTTTGAACTTCCAGCCTTCTGGTTAGCAGTCAAGTGCCTTATTATCTCCCATTTTACAGGTGAGAAAAATAAGGCCTAGAGAAGTCAAAAAACTCACTGTAGATCCCTCAGCTGGAAGTCAGCACCCAGGCTGTGTGGTTCCAGTTTCCAGAGTCCATACTCTTACGTTGGAAAAAAAAAGAAAGAATTTTTTTCCTTATAGAACAGTAATATATGTTAATGTTAACAATGTTAGAAAATACAGAAATAATAAAAGGGGAAAAACACCTGCCATTCAGAAATAACCATGATTATCATTTTGGAGGGTAATCTTGTCATCTTTTCCCTACACACACACACATATTTTACAAGAATGGGATTGTATTATATATGCCTTTAACTTATCCTTCCACCCTCTCACTTAATAATATATTGTCAACATCTTTTTGCTTTAAATATTTTCTCTGATGGTGACATTTTACCCTCTTGACTCATGCACCTATTTGAGTATCTATAAGAATCCTCCACCCTAGACATGAGCACACAGACACACAACTCCAGAGAGACACTAAAGACATCCAGGGATCCCAACTGAGAGACCCAGTTCTATACATCATCTCTGTTGTTGTTGGGTGCTGTCGAGTCGGGTCTAACTCACAGTGACCCTGTGTACAACAGAATGAAACCCTGCCTTGTCCTGCACCACTCTCACAACCACTGCTGTTTGAGTCCGTTGTTGCAGCCACTGTGTCAATCCATCTCCTTGAGGGTCTTTCTCTTTTTCGCTGACCTTCTACTTTACCAAGTGTGATCTCCTTCTCCAGGACCAGTTTCTCCTGACAACGTGTCCAAACCACGTGAGCAAAGCCTCGCCTTCCTCCCTTCTAAGGACTGTTCTGGCTGTACTTCTTCCAAGACAGATTCGTTCATTATTCTTGCAGTCCATGGTGTATTCACTATTCTTCACCAACACCATAATCCAAATGCATCAATTCTTCTTTGGTCTTTCTTATTCACTGTCCAGCTTTTGCACATACATGAGGCAATTGAAAATACCATGGTTTGGATCAGGTGCCCCTTAGTCCTCAAAGTGGTATCTTTGCTTTTTAACTTTAAAGAGGCCTTTTGCAGCAGATTTGTCCAATGCAATATGTCATTTGGTTTCTTGGCTGCTGTTTCATGGGCATTGATTGTGGATCCAAGTAAAATGAAATCCTTGACAATTTCAATCTTTTCTCCATTTATCATGATGCTGCTTATTGGTCCAGTTGTGAGGATTTTTGTTTTCTTTATGTTGAGGTGTAATCCATACTGAAGGCTGAAGTCTTTGATCTTCATCACTGAGTGCTTCAAGTCCTCTTCTCTTTCGGGAAACAAGGCTGTGTCATCTGCATATCTCAGGATGTCCCATAAGTTACCGAACCAACTTAAACCAGTCGCCTATGATTGGACTTTTAGATTATTTACTATTTTCCACTCACTGCAGTGACTATTTCTATAGACCAATCTTTAAGGATGCTCTTATTTATTTCCTGGGGATCAATTCCAAGAGTACCATCATTTTTAAGGCTCTTGATAGGATTTCCAAATTGTCCTCCAGAAGGTTGTGTCAATTTCTGCTCCTGCCAGCAGTGTCTACGATTATTGCTCATATAGAGTATTATAAAACATTTTATTTTGCACCTTTTTAACCCTGGCTCAGAACTTTTCTTTTTCTTTTTGCTCTTTTGAAGGCAGAGATTTCTAGCTTGAGGAACTGGGAATGAACAATCTCTGGGGAAGACTCCAGATTGGGAAATGCTGTCTTTTCTTCACTGAACAAAGTCCCAAAGGTCACTCTTACCTAGACTTAGCAGAAGACCCTTCTTTCTTTTCAGATTTTGTAGCCCCTTTCTTCAGTTGGAAAACCATCTCTATGTGAGAGGAAATTTCTAAAATTATTTTGTTGATTTGTAAACATGTATATTATGAAATATTTGTCCCCAAAGGAACCAGAAGGGTCCCTTTAATACATCTTGAACTTTGTAGGAAAGTAATTGTTTAACATGACTGCTTCTCCTTCTATCCCACTTTCTACAGCCCACCCTGGCTCCTGTTGTATAAAATTTACTGGGAAAAAAAAATACAAGTTTGACTTAAGAACTCCACAAAGCGTGGTTACAAGGAGAAATCGTTTGCATATAGTAAGCACTCTGGAAATGCTTGTTGAATTGCACTGGCAGACTTGGACATGCACTCTGGAGTAACAGAGGGTTTTGTGTGCGCTTTTAACTACTACAGCTTTCATTAATTGTGGCAGTGTTAAATACAGTCGGTACTAAGGAGCGGGAGTAGTGACCTGAATACCACAAAACAGAGGGAAATCCCAGATAAACTCTATTTAGGCTTGAAATACAGTCCGTGCTTTTTTTCCTCCCCCTGTAACAGATATACCTTCACAATTCTGTTTGGCTTAGCCAAATGAGAACCTCCTCCATGAGCCCACAGAAATACCTTCACAATTCTGTTTGGCTTAGCCAAATGAGAACCTCCTCCATGAGCCCACAGAAAGAACCTTCTGCTCAAGGCAGTCATCAGGCTAGATTTAGAACTCACCAAGGAAATTCAAGCATGGACATATTAGATGATATTAAAGAATTATTATTAATTGTGTTAACCATGATATTGATATTATTTTAGCTATATAGGGATACGATGATGAACAAATCATTAAGTAAAGTCACCATGGACCATCTGCAAAGGGAATAATAAAGGTTTGACGATATTACCGAAATAACTACCATTTACTGGAAGTGCTTCTTCCACAAATCAGTTTAGATAAGTTAACTCTAGTCTTTACAACAACTGCTTCAAGGCAGGTGTCATAATCCCCACTTTACAGATGAATAGACCCTCAGTCACTCAGAGGCAGTAGTAAGCATCCAATGTTTCTGCCTGCCTGCTGGGAACAGGACAGGATTCTCCTTCAGGGAACTCCTCTCCCTCATTGGATAGTCAAGGGAAATTGACAGTGCAAGTGTTCTGCCCTCCTGCCCAGCAGGGGTGTGTGTGTGTGTGTGTGTGTGTGTGTGTGTGTGACCAAGGCCCTACCCTCTTGAATGGAATGACACTCAGACCAGCTATGATGGAAGTTCTGAAGAGCTCATTCAGCGCTTTCTGAGGCCAGAAGCAAGGGCTTTTCTGTACATCCTCCAGGCAGCAGGGCAGTTGGTTTCTGTTGCCTGCAACCAAAGTTAACATCTGACCAAGAGACTGATGTTAACTGACTCACCCCAGACTGCTCAGCAAGTAAGAGGCAGAGTAGGGATTTGAACCCAGGGCTGTCCAATGCCAAAGCCACATGCAGCTTGTCAAGTTCATGAGGCTGCCAAGTCCTGACTTTCACTTTCCCCGTCTTCCACTTTTTCCCTATAGCATTTTTACATGCTCACTTCAATGTCTCTCTACCTGCAGGGATGTAACAATACATCACTGCACTAATGTAACTACATCTCCACTTTGGGTACCCAGTGTTTAATTTAGTGATTGCTTTAATGCATATTTCCCTGGACTAACAAGCTATGGTGGATGCCTTTCACTGCTTCTCACATCAGCTCTTTATAAATAGAACAACACTGATGGGGAGGCGTGAGCAGGTTATCTGGTCCAATCTCCTGCCTCCAAGAGATGCTGCCCTAAAATCAATAGAATTCAGTCATGTGACTGGAGCCACTTTTGCCATCACCATTATTACACATCTACTGACTACTGTTGACTTAATGGAGCACCATGTGCTATTCTAATACAGAACGTGAAAGTCTTACAAAGATAGATTGCAAGAGAGAGCCTCAAAAGCCTGAGAGAAGTGGGAAGACCACAGGTTCTACAGTCAGAGAGATGCATCTCTGATCAACTGCGTGATCCTACCTTGGGCAATCACTTACCTTCTCTAAGCCTCAGTTTCCTCACCTGAAAAATAGGGATCACAATAATAATAGCACCAACCTCACAGAATTTTTGAGATGACTATATCAGATAACAAGGTTAAACGGCCTGCTACACTGTAGAAGCCAACAATACTAGAGCTTCCCTTCCTAAATAATTTAGGACAGTTGATCGCTTATGCCTATTTTTAAAGATCTCCAAGGAAGGAGAAACCATAGCATCCCCTGGTAGCTAGTGCCATGTTTAACAACCCACTTAGATGATGTGTGAATATAGCACAGAGGCCCACATCCAAGGAGGCTGGGAGGCGTGCCAAGCAGCTTGCTGGACCGCCATCCATCCTATACCTTCCCCCGCCATTGCCTCCTAAATATATATATATATATCAGCTTATCCATCCTTCACGGCCAACCTCCTCATGGAAACTTTCTCTGATGATCCCCTGGTTTGAATTGTTTTTGGTCTTTTAACTGCTTTGACACCTGTTGACTGTAACCTTCTTCAGGCATTTATCATAAAAGGCTGGTACTATAATTAATTAATTACTTAATTCCATAAATATGTGTTGAATACCTGTATATCCAGACACTGTTCTAGGCACTGAACATAAAGCAATGAATAGAACAGAACAAAGTCCCTGTCCTCACGAAGTTCACATTCTAGCAAGGGGGAGGGAGACAGAAAATAAATATGTGGTATGTCAGTTGATCAAAATGCAATGGAGAAAAATAGAGCAGGGTTAGAGGGTAGGGGTGAGAGCTATTCTATATAGTAGGGATGGCCTCACTGATGAGGTGACATTTGAGCAGAGACTGGAGGGAAGTGAAGAGACTACTTGTGTGTGCTTTGTTCCTCTGGGAAAACATAAGTTCCTGGAGGTTAATAGGTGGCAGTGGAGAGTAGTATCTAGAAGTGCAAGCTCTGGACTTGGGATGACCTAGGTTCAAATCCCTCTTCCACCACAGTCTAGCTGTATGACAAGTTCCTAATTTCCCCAAGTCTCAATCTTCTCTTCTGGAAAATGAAGAAAGAATAGTATTTATCTCATAGGAATATTGTGAAGATTCAATGAGATCATAAATGTGCAGTGTCCAGCACCAGAGCTTCAGGACAACTCCTTCCGACGGGCCCCTCCAAGACTCTTAAAGGAGCCCTAACAATGAGTTTACATGATCAAGTGCTTTTCTAAAATATTCAGGAGTACACTAACAACAGACAGTTAAGACTAGTGTCTCTTTCTGCTTTGACTTCCTCCACAATACTCTCCTCACTTCTGATACCAACTGCAAGTTCAGGTAGTTTCCAACCACCCTCAGATTTGATCATTCACTAGAAGGATTCACAGACAGCTATTATACTCACAATTACAGTTTCTTACAGGGAAAGATACAGATTGAAATCAACCAAAGGAAGGGACTCACAGAGCAGAGTCTGGGAGAGGTCCAAATGGGAAGCTTCCATTGTTTTCTCCCATGGAGTTGGGATGTTATACCTCCTGGTATTAATGTGTGATGATATGCACAGAGTATTGACAATCGGGAAAGTTCATGCAAGCTTCAGCATCCAGAATTTTCACTGGCATTCTGCTGCAATAGGCATGATTGACTGATTACCTACATGATTGATTGATTGCTCACATGATTGATCTCAGTCTCAGGTTGACAAATACCACATGACTCACTATGAATCACATGGTTGGACTTTCTTGTGTGGACAGACCTCACTCTAAGACTATCAGGTATGGCTGGCCCCAGCCCCAAACAAGCACACTCCCATTAAGTATGACGTAGATTACCTCCCAGAAGCTGAGGGTAAAGGACTCTCTTTGAGTGAGATTAAATTCTTGTTTCACACTTCCCTCCCTTCTTATTGTTCCTCATGTCAAATGGCTCTGAGAAGGACAAAGACATCTGGTATTCTTCATTCTGTAATCTTCTTAAACTCAAATTGTGTGAATTTCAGGTCTCACAAAACTTGAATCTACTCTTTCCTGGCCCATGGCGGCAGCTCTTGTGGTTGTAACTGGGCATCTTTGCTTCTCTCACAGTATCCAGCTGAGTGACCAACACAGAGTAGGTGCTCAGTAATTATATTCAGAATAAAGGAATGATGAAGATCTATAGCTTCAGAGAACAAAATGCCTATCATCCAACACCCTTTCCTCCCTCTCCCATCCACAAAAATGTTGGAGGACTATCAGAACAAGATTTCTGGGAGTTACTCTCACTAGAAAATGAGAGTTGGTGGTGCAATGGCTAAGCAATTGGCTGCTAACCAGCAGGCTGGCAGTTTGAACCCACCTAGTAGCTTAGTGCCTAAGGCATTTGACTACTAAACAGAAGGCTGATGGTTCAAACCCACCAGCCACTCCTCAGAAGGAATATGGGGCAATCTACTTCCGTAGTGATACTTCCTCAGAAACCCAAGGAGGGGTCACTATGAGTCGGGTCTGACTCGACGGCACATAACAACAACAACAATAACAGTGACTCTGTGGTAGAGAGACTTGGCTATCTGCTATCTTAAAGATTATAGTCAAGAAAAGTCTGTGGGGCAGTTCTACTCTGTCACATGGGGTTGCTATGAGTTGAAATTGACTCAACAGCACCCAACAATAATACCCTTATTCGGAGAGAAGGAGCAGATTTAGCACTTGACAAGAAGGCCGACAGTTTCCTGTTCTCTTGGATGGAATGGTCATGGCTGCCTGTCTGAGGATCTCCCCACAGTGCTGAGAGCTGTGGACAGATGCTGGAAAAGCCCCAGTGCTGCCCCAAGACTTGGTGGAGGGGGGCGTTGGGGGACAGGACAACATGCTGCAACTCCAAAGCCTTCCTTAGACCTCAGGACCCGAGGCTGTCCTAGACCATCACCCAGAGCCAGCAGACAAGGACAGGCAGTTCTTAAGCTGAAAAGCTCTTGACATCTCTATCCAGCATGGGAATGAGTTGTTTCTGCTTTTAAGGGTTGAAAACAGCTCATGACCATCAGCCAAAGGAAAGCCTTCTCCCACTTGAAAGCAGTTATAGAATCACATCTCAGCCTTTTATTTCCCAGCCAAATGATGCCAATTACTAATACCAAGGGGAAAGAACGTGACTCACTGATGTTCCCAGTTCTGACGGCTGAATGCTATAAATTCCCCCTGCCTCTCCTTTCTGACCAGTGTCAGATTACCAACAAGCAAGATAAGCACAGGCTTACTTGTGCTTACTTTCTAATCTGTAGTGAACAATTTCACATTTTTTCACCACCTCAGAGATTCTGCCTCTGGGTATGGCTGGCATCTCTCTTCTAACTCCACAGCACCTGCCTATAGAATCAAAGCCTCTTTTCAAATTGACCATCCCTGATAGGGACAGAGTATCCAATAAGCAAGGTAAGCACGGGCTTACTTGTGCTTACTTACTAATCTGCTTCCTTACTTCTTGTGAAGATGTAGTGAAACCCATGTGAAATTTGTTCACTACAGATTAGTAAGTAAGCATAAGTAAGCCTGTGCTTACCTTGCTTATTGGGTAACCTGCCAGTTTTTGAGCATTTTCCACGGTCATCACCAGAAGTCATTCTCTCCTTTCTTGCTTTTCTTGGGGAGTGTTCTAACTGGACTTCAGGAGGTCCATTGATCCTTTTGCAAGGTCACACCAAGTCCCTCTGCCCACCTCCTGCTGTACCCAGATGACTTCAGTGCTTTCATGTGTGCGTATACACCTGTGCATGGATGTGTGCATGTTTATTTCTATTATCTATTAAACAGAGAATCTTGTCTGTCCTCTCCTGCCACCCCTGAAGTTCAGACACTCAGTGGGTTTTCCTGTTCTTTCATCATCATTCAAACTCCACAACAACAACAGCCAGAAGCACATTAGCCTGGAATATCTCAAGGAAGGGATCTTCTGCTCAGAAAGAATCAACCCCCTAAGCCCTTAGCTCCCAAGAAGTCAAGGCCTCAGCCTTCACTCTGCCTTCCTGCTCAGCCCTCAACCTGAGAGTAAGACACCGGACTCACAGAGTGCTTGCTTTGTGCATGCACTTGTGTGTGTGTGTGTGTGTGTGTGTGTGTGTGGCAGGAAAGAACTCATCTTCAGTTGACTTTTGAGCCATTGTCAAAATATTTCTCAATGAGGGCCCAACAACGTTAGGACACATACTACTCTGAAAGTGTGACTGTGTCTTGATGAGAGGCTACCTTACAGCAGTTTTCCCCTAATTTTCTACAACAGTCTCAATAGCTGGGCATGCTGTTCTTTTTAATTGAGGCGGTTTGTTAAATGTGTAATTAATTGTGATTGGGATATATAGCTTTGTATATACTGTACTAAAAAAAAAAAAGAAAAGAGTCCTTTGTCAGACTGTGTACCCTAATTTGGGATTCAGAAACCACGATCCCTATAACAACACCATAACCTCAAGTTGACAGTTTTTATTGATGGATTCAAGAAACTAGGGCTATGCTAGAGGGTGTGAAAATACTTTGAAAAGAGCTTGTGCTATACACATGCAAGCATTTATCTTCATCATCATTATCATCATTAACAACAGTAATTGGATAGGAGGGATCTTTCCAAATGCAAATCTAAACACGTAGGGCCTGGTCCCCCAGGCCCCCTAACTGTTCTTAAGCCTTGCTGGTACTCCAGGACCTTTGTGGCTGGGTTCTGCCCACCTCGAATTGGCTCCCTCTGACTCCCTGGCTCCCACACTCCTTGTAGCCTCCAGATCTTTGCACACTCCCTTTCTCTAAAACGTTTTCCCTTCTTACCTTACCTGCTTGTTATAGGCTGCCCTCAAGTCAGGCCCCCAATTTTATTCTTTCACATGTAGAGATCCAGTTATCCCAGAGCCAGTGCTTAAAAAGACTTTATCAGAATGCTTCAAAGGAACCATTGAGAAAGTGAAAAAGAAAGAAAACCTGTAGGATGAGAGATTTGCAAATCATGTATGGGACTTGTATCCAGAACATATAAAGAACTCTACAACTCAACAATAAAAATACAAATAACCTAATTTTAAAATGACAAAGGATTTCAGTGCTCATCAGTTGATAAACAAAATGTGGTATACCTATACAATTTTCAGTCATAAAAAGGAATGAAGTATTGATACAGACTACAGCATGGATGAACCTTGAAAGCATGCTTAGGGAAAGAAACCAATCAGAAAGGCCATGTGTCATATGATTCCATTTACAGGAAATGCCCAGAACAGGCAAATCAACAGAGACAGAAAACAGATTAGTGGCCACCAGGGGTTGGGGAAGGGAAGTGATGAACATGTTCTGGAATTAGCTAGGGATGATGGTTACATAACTTTGTGAATATACTAAAAACCACTGCATTGTATACTTTAAAAGAGTGCCTTTTATGGTACATGAATTTTTTAAATGTCATTTGGGGTCACCGTGACATGTAGGACATGCTAAGAGATATATCTTAAATCCTGTAAACAATGAAGAATTCTACGTAATATACGTTAATGTGTGTGTGTACATGTATGTGTGCATGCACACTTCTTCCCTAGAGTTGGAAAAGCAGAAAGGCAGAATGAACAACCACCACAAAGCCCCAAGCAGTGCTATCCCTAGAAATAACTTCTATAGAGGATCTGTTGCATTACCTTCTCATTTAAACATAAACTTGATTATGTTTTATATATAATTTAGCATCTTGCTTTTTTTTCTTCACTGTTACTATCAGCTTATTCTAAGCATCTTTTAAACATTAACTTTCATATCTAATTACAATAATAATTTATGGTAGAAAATTTAGAAAATACAGAAAATTAACAAAGAAGAAAATTAAAATCATCTATAACCCCACTAGTCAGGAGTAATCACTACTGACACTTTGGTGTGTTTTATGCTGCCTTTTTTCTATGAGCAAACATCATTTTTAATGGCTGTATAATAGACCACCCAGTATCATAGATTACTTGTACTATAACCCAGTTAGGTTATTTCTGATTTTTTTTCTATGTAAATAATGATGTAATAAATATCTTTGTGCATGAAACTTTTTCATAAATAAGGTTATTTCCTTAGCATCTCAGAAAAGGAATTATTGGGTCAAAGACAGAATATATTTGAGCTCTTTTTATGTATCCTTAAACTATTTTCTGGGAGCACTGGTAGCATAGTGGCTAAGGCATTTGACTGCTAACCAGAAGGCTGGTGGTTCAAACCCACCAGCCACTCCTTGGAAGGAAGATGGGGCAATCTACTTCCGTAGTGATACTGCCTCGGAAACCCAAGGAGGTGTTACTATGAGTTGGGTCCAACTCGACAGCACATAACAACAACAAACTATTTTCTAAAAGGACTCTATAGAAAAAAAATAATAAGAGTTCTAGAGATTGCATTTCTATTAGCAGTCAATGAGATGGCTATTTCACAGCATCCTCATCAGCATTGAAGATTTTTTTAAATTATTTTTGTTGTTTTATTTGCATTCTAATAGAGGTTTTGTAAGCCAGGAGTGGCATGATCAGCCTTACTTTTTAGAGACACAGCTAGTCTGAAGGGAAGTAAGAGAGTGATGACGTGGAAACCAATTAAGAAACTGTTACAGAAGGAGTCCTGGGGGTGCAATGGTTAAGCTTTCGGCTGCTAACCCAAAGATTCGTAGTTCCAATCCATCGAGTGGCTCCAAAGACCTGGAGATTTGCTCCCATAAAGATTACAGCCAAGAAAACCCTGTTGGGCACTTCTGCTCCGTCACATGGATTGCTATGACTTGAAAATCAACTTGATGACATACAATAACGATACTAGGAGAGTGACAGTGAGAACTGATTAGAAAGATATTTCTAAGAAAGGATGGGTTACATTTACATCCAGTTCTGGCAGGGAAGAAGCCAAGGTGCCAAGGTTGATTGCAGAGTGTTTAACTTTGGAGATGGAGTGGAGGGCAACAGTATTAGCCAAGACAGGGAAAACAGAAGGACGAACAGGTTTAGGTGGAATATAAGGCTTCCTGTTTGTAATATATTACTTTGAATGCTTTCCAGAGATCCAGGTGGAGATATCAAAATATCCACTAACAGCATGAGCCTGAAGCTTGGAAGAGAGGTTGGCATTGGGCATAAAGGTTTGGGATTTCTCTGTATATAAATAGTAATGAATGAGATCACTCAGGGGTGGGAAATAAACTTTGGGGAAATCCAGAAAGTGAAACGAGTGAAGGAGAAAGAGTTGCTTGGGGTGCAGAAGAAGAACCGACAGATACTAGTGTCCAAAAGCCAGGAGGATGGAGAAGCTCAAGGAGTGAGATGGTCAGTGATGCCAAATGCTTCCAATGCCACATAGTCAAGGAGGACAAAGACCCAGAAGACTCCATGGAGAGGTCCTTGGAGAGCAATCCCAGGGAGCAGGGCAGGAGGCCAGATTTCAGAGACTGGGGAAAAAAATAGAAGGAAGAAACGAAATCAGAAGGTGTAGAGTTGTCTTACAGGATGTGGGGTGATGGGAAGATGTGAGAGAAGACATTGGCCTCAATGGGGAGCGATTATTCTCAATCACTTTCATCTTGACAAGAGATAGTCAAGGATTCCTCTTTTCACTGCTTGCCTTAGTGGACAAGCATGGTGCAGGATGAGGCCAGGTGCACAGCTACCCTGGGGCTGGGAGGCCTAGGTCTTTATCTTAATTACCTAGTGCTACTCTAACACAAATAGCAAAAGTGAGTGGCTTTAAAGAATAGAAATTAATTTTCTTACAGATCTGGAGGCTAAAATCCAAATGAGGGTCTCAGCTGAGTCGACTAATCTTTCCTTGTTGGCAGCCCTGAGCATTCCTTGGTTCCTTGGTATTTCTTGCCTTGTAGACAATATTCATATGGTGTGTCTGTCTCCCTCCATCTACATGTCTCTGTGTCTATTCTGGTATTTTTATATCTCTGAAGTGATTAGGTTTAAGACCCCACACACACACACTTCAGTATGGCTTCATTAACAACACAAAAGAAAAATCTAATTTCCAAACAGAATCACATCCACAGCTACAAGGGCCATGAATTTCACATATTATATTGTGGGGACACAGTTCAATCCCTAATAGTCTACAACCCAGTTCTGCTATAATCATGATGTCTGATTCAGACCCAACCTTTAACTTCTTTACCTATAAAATGAAAAAGTTGTTGAGTAAAATGTTACCTGAAGCTGGCCACAGTCAGTGTTAGTCTACACCAAAAGTTTCACATGACTGCATGGAAATGTGAAAAATTAGAACTGTGGTGCATTTTTTTTTCATAAATGAAATTAAACATGTAATTTAAAAGACCTCCCTTACCATCTAGATGCAACGATGGGTCTCTCCTCATCCAGAGCAAAGAAGAATGAAGAAAACCAAAATTCATGGAAACAATTAGTCCCAGAGACTGGTACACCATCTGATCTGCAACCCATACAACTATGAGACCAGAAGAACTAGATGGTGCCCGGCTACCACTGTCATCCACTTGGAAGGGGTAGGAGATCCTTGATAGAGAGGGAGAACAATGTGGAACAAAACTCAAAATCATTTGAAGGAAAAAAAAAAGGAGGGCATCAGGTTTGCTGGTCCAATAGAGCCTGGTAGAACCACTGGGGCTATGGCCCCTAACTGCCCTTCAGGTCTGGAATTGAACCCACACCTGTGGTTGCCAACCAAACAAAATACAGGTATATGAGTTGAACATTTACCTCAAGTAGATACA
>NW_006921752.1:4529507-4530060 GCF_000298275.1 Orycteropus afer afer
GACTGCAACACTGGAAGCGCTCACTCATCTATGTCAAGAAATTTGGAAGACAGCTACCTGTCCAATCAACTGGAAGAGATCTAAATTTGTGCCCATTCCAAAGAAAGGTGATCTAACAGAATGTGGAAATGATTGAACAGTATCTTTAATATATTACACAAATGAAATTTTGTTGAAGATAATTCCAAAATGGCCAGAAAATCAACCTGGATTCAGAAGAGGACATGGAATGAGGGATAACATTGCTGATGTCAGATGGATCTTGACTGAAAGCAGAGAGGACCAGAAAGATGTTTACTTGTGTTTTATTGACTTTGCAAAGGCATTTGACCATGCAGATCATGACAAATTATGGACAATGTTGTGAAGAATGGGAATTCTAGAACACTTACTTGTGCTCATGAGGAACCTGCGCATAGACTCAGAGGCAGTCATTTGAGCAGAACAAGGGGACACTGCGTGGTTTAAAATCAGAAAGGATGTGCCTCAGGGTTGTCTCCTGTCACCACACTTATTCAATCTGTATCCCGAGCAAATAATCTGAGAAGCTGGA
>NW_006921752.1:4530464-4531903 GCF_000298275.1 Orycteropus afer afer
CGAAAGCTGGACAATGAATAAGGAAGACCAAATAAGAACTGATGCCTTTGAATTACTGCATTGCTGAAGAATACTGAATACACCATGGACTGCCAGAAGAATGAACAGATCTGTCTTGGGAGAAATACAGCCACAATGTCCCTTAGAAAGGAGGAAGGGGAGACTTCATCTCGTACTTTAGGCATGTTATCAGGAGGGACCAGTCCCTGGAGAACGACATCATGCTTGGTAAAGTAGAGGGTCAGTGAAAAAGAGGAAGACCCCTACTGAGCCGGATTGACACAGGGCTGTGACAAGGGGCTCAAGCATGGTAAGGATTGTGAGGCTGGTGCAGGGCCAGGCAGTGCTTTGCTCTGTTGCACAAATGGTGGCCAGGAGTCAGAAGTGAGTAAAAGGCACCTAACAACACAACAGCAACAAAAACCCTCTGTTCAAGGAGCCCTGGGGCACGGTGGTTAAGCTCTCAGCTGCTAACCAAATGGTTGGGGTTCAAGCTCACCCAGCGCCTCTGTGGGAGAAAAGATCTGTCACTCCACTTCCATAAAGATTACAGCCAAGAAAATCCCATGGGGCAGTTCTGTTCTGTCACGTGGGGCCCCTATGAGTCACATCAACAACAACCTGTAAAATCCTAAAACCCCAGCCTTCTGAAAATAGTGTATAAAAGGGAAAATGTAATGATGTAGTTGAGCTGGCGCGCGGGGGGGGGGCTCTTATCCACCCAACCCCCACACAACGCAATGCTTTGCATTGGGGCGTTTGCCACAGTTTGATGAGTCCCCAGCCCCTCTTTCACCCCTCAGGCTTCCACGTGCTTGGAGGGTCCGGCCCCCAGAGCCCAAGGCCGGAGCCCCCGTCACCATCGCTCTTGTTTAGGGCCAGGGTCTCAGGGCGTTTATCCCACTCTTTCCAGACTCCTGCGTACAGTAAATGCTCCTAAGGGTTTGCTGACTACGTGAAACACTGAATTCACTCATGAATGAATAACTCAACCCTCCTCCTTAAAGTCAGCAAGGCAGGGGCTGTGTATCCCCAAGTCAAACGACAGTCCTAACAAGGGCTCAGGAATACAAGTATCCCCCGCTTTTCAAAAGTTCACTTTCAGGCACTTCGCTTTTACAAAAGACCTACATTAGTACTTATTTTCACTAACCGAAAGAAATTTGAAGAGGATTTTCATTTTTACAAAGGTAAAAAGCGAACCTAGGAAACTCGCCTTAGCGTTTGCACTGCAGGGAGCTGTTAGGCCGCTTGCTGTCAGAACCGCGAGAATGGCGTCACGAGCTCCTTCCGCCGGACGTACTCTCAGCATCTCACCATCAAGCCACCAAAGCTTTGAACTGGGCAGTGAGCGCTGTATGTTAGTGTTCTTTTAGATTGCATGTGTTGTTTTGTGTGATTTGGCAAGTTATTTTTTGGGGTCCAGGAATGCTCAAAAA
>NW_006921752.1:4533613-4534631 GCF_000298275.1 Orycteropus afer afer
TGGTACTAGGAGCCCTGGTGGCATAGTGCCTAAGGCACTTGACTGCTAACCAGAAGGCTGGCGGTTCAAACCCACCAGCCACTCCTCAGAAGGAAGGTTAGGCAATCTACTTCCATCGAGATACCACCTCGGAAACCCAAGGAGGGGTTGGGTCCGACTCGAGGGCAGTGGGGAGAGTTCTAGTACTTCCCTTCCTATTTCTAAAGAACACCCTTGGACTGCTGTGTCTCCAGTCGTTGGGTTTACCCATCATCTATTGGCCAGCATGACAGCTGAGTGGGTACAACTCTTGGTTAACACTTAATGTTTACCATGAGTATGTGATTTTTATGCATTCGAGCCAGTGTACCGAGATCTGTTTGTACCCCTTCTTGTACAACTTTGTTTTCCCTGAAATTAATTGGTTGTCGTTAGTTCCCATTGAGTGGGCTCTGATTCACGGCAACCTCGTGTATAGCAGAGGGACACCGTTGCCTGGACCTGTGCCATCTTCACGACTGTTGGCATGTTTGAATCCATGGTTGTGGCTGTTGTTGTGTCAGTCCATCTCATGGAGGGAACCCTCATTTTTGCTGACCATTACTGTGCATAACAGCATGTTCATCTCTGGCGACAGGTTTTTGCTGATGATGTATCCAAGTGTCCAAAGTAAGTGAGCCAAAGTCTTGTCATCCTCACTTCTAAGGAGCATTTGATTGTATTTCTTCTAAGACTGAAATTAATAATTAGCTGTTTTTAAAAAAATAGTATTCTGGATACCTAACAATGATTTTCCTTGGACGTTCTAATAGCCTTTTAACATTTCTACACACCAAGCAATTCATATAATCTAGCCAGTCCATTTTTTTCTTGAAGATCTCCCTCCTGATGGATATAGGGAAGAGGTAACCATCTAGAGTTAGTGGGAGGGGAGATATTGCATTGGGGTAAACTGTCAATGTCATCAAACAACGTGTATGTGAACTGCTGTACAGAAAGTGAATTTGCTCTGTAAACTTTCACCCAAATCACAATTTTA
>NW_006921752.1:4535828-4554175 GCF_000298275.1 Orycteropus afer afer
ATCCTCTTTTTTGATGTGAAGGTTTATCATTTTTCTTTGAGGTTACCCTGTGATTTATAGTTTTCTTCTCAAGTTTAGAACAGTTCATTCTATCTTGTAGTTGTCTTAACTTCCCTACCATCTAGAAGTTCTGTAACAACATGATTACTAATCCTTTGGAAAAATCTACTTTCTTTGGTCTCTCAGAAGCTTTTAGGATCTTTTCTTTACCCCTGGGGTCCTGAAATTTCACAGTGATATGACTTCCACCCATTGCCATCGAGTTGATTCCGTCTCCTAGATACCCTGTAGGACAGAGTAAGACTTCCCAACAGGGTTTTCCAGGCTGTAATCTTCATGGAAGCAGACTGCCACATCTTTCTCCCTCGGAGCAGCTGGTGGGTTCAAACTGCTGACCTTTCAGTTAGCAGCTTAGTACTTAACCACTGCACCACCGGGACTCCTTGTTGATATGCCCTAGTGGGATCTTTTTTCATTCATTGTGCTTGGATTCAATGAACTCTTTCAAACTGGAAACTCATATCCTTCAGTTGTGGGGAAATTGTTCATATTACTTACTTGAGAATTTTCTCCCCTCCATTTCTGTTTTCTCTTTCTGAAATAAGGCAGGTAATAATGAGAGACACTATTTTAGACAGAACAGTCAGGGGGAGACTCTCTGAGGAAGAGACATTTGAGCAGAAAATCTCAATGAATATCTTCTCATCACTCTAAGGAAGATTATTCTACTTTTCGTTTGCTCCCTGTGTTGTCTCTTTCTCTTTTCCGTTTCTTTTGTCTATTTTTTCAGTCTCTCTCTCTCTCTCTTGTTGGAAGCTTTCCTCGTATGTCTGGTGGTCCTTGGCAGAGCAATCACACTAAGGGAGAGACACTGGAAACCAATGGGAAACCCTGTAAGTGTGAGTGGGCTTGTCAGCTGGAGAAGTCTACTGTTAGGTGATCGGTCGTTGTTGTTGTTGTTATGTGCCATCGAGTCAGACCCGACTTATAGTGACCCCTCTTTGGGTTTCTGAGGCAGTATCACTGAGGAAGTAGATTGCCCCATCTTCCTTCCGAGGAGTGGCTGGTGGGTTTGAACAGCCTGCCTTCTGGTTAGCAGTCAAGTGCCTTAGGCACTATGTTACCAGAGAGAGCACCTTGGATTTTCCAGTGGAGAACTGTTTCTTCTGAGGTTGTTTCGATTCTCCAGAGAATGATCTTTCAATCTCCTGTGATAGGATAAATGGGAAAGGGGTAAACCTGGGGGAAGAAGTCACCATCATTCATTCATCTAGCTTTTCATTTCATTCTCTTCACTTTGCTTTCCATGTTGCTGTTGTTACTAGGTGGCATCGAGTCATCTCTGACTCATAGTGGCCCTATGTGCAACAGAACAAAACAATGCTTGATCCTGAGCCAGCCTCACAATCTGCTACACTTGAGCCCATGGTCACAGCCACGGTGTCCATCCACCTCATTGTGGGATCTTCCTCTTCTTCCCTGACCTTCTACCACCAAGCATGCTATCTGACTCCAGGGACTGGTCTCTGCTGACAATATGGCCAAAGTACGTGGACAAAGTCTGGCCATTCTCACTTCTAAGGAGTGTTCTGGCTGTACTTCTTCCAAGATAAATTTGTTCATTCTTCTGGCAGTCCATGGTATTTTCAGTATTCTTCACCAACACTACAATTCAAATGCATCAGTTCTTCTTCCGTATTCATTGTCCGGCTTTCATATGCATATGAGGCTATTGAAAGTATCGTGGTTTGGGTCAGACACATCTTAGTCTTCAAAGTGACTTCTTTGCTCTTTAACAGAGGTCTTTGGCAGATTTGCCCAATGCAATATGTCATCTGATTTCTTGACTGCTGCTTCCATGAATGTTGACTGAGGATCCAAATAAAATGAAATCACTAACAATTTTAATCTTTTCTCTGTTTATCTTGATGGTGTTTATTAGTCCAGCTGTGAGGATTTTAGTTCTCTTTGTGTTGAGATGTAATCCATACTGAAGGCTGTAGTCTTTGATCTTCTTCAGAAAGTACTTCAAGTCATCTTCACTTTCAGCAAGCAAGGTTGTGTCATCTGCATATTGTAGGTTGTTCATGAGTTTTGCCTGTCAGTTTGTCGTACTACGGTGGCTTGCATGTTGCTGTGATGCTGCAAGCTATGCCACTGGTATTTCAAATACCACCAGGCTCACCCGTGGTGGACAGATTTCAGTGGTGCTTCCAGACTACGACAGATTGGGAAGAAGGATGGAGTCATCCACTTCTGAAAGACTCGGCCACTGAAAACCTTATGAATAGCAGTGAACTATTGTCTGCTTTCCATCGTTTCCCAAAATTCCTGGACCTCTCTGGATTTCTGCAGGCCAAATTGCTTGGCTTCTTGTTGGCATCTTCCTCTGGAGGCACTGTAGTTTCTGCTCCTTCCATCCCATTTCTTGTCCATTGATGTCCCCTTGTCTGTTCTCTTTGTCTTTATCATTTAAATGCTATTTGAAGAGAGCATGTGGGTAAACCATGAATGGGTTAACCAGAATGCAAGATACTCTGAGAATCAAACGCCAGTGAACAGATAATCTGACACACTTTTTTTAAAAGATAAAAAAAAAAAAAAAAAAACCATGCAGAGTATTCCTCCTGTAGTGAGACCCCTGTACTTGACATGGTGGAATTTTCTTAGTGAAGCAAACTCAGATATCATCAAACTACTCCCATTGCCTCATTTGACAGATGTAGAAACTAAAACTCAGACAGCAGAAGTAACTTGCCCAGAGTCACAGAGCTAGCGAGTGACAGAAATGTCAGGAGGCCCCATGTTTCCCACTTGTAATCCTGTGCCTTTTCCACTAACATTCAGCCTTCCCAGAAAGGTCCCTCAGGCAATGGAGAGATTTTCTTCTTGGTGGGGCTTCCAAAGCAAATGTCTCTTTGCCCTATGGGCCAGTCTGACCCTGATCGGTCCCATCTGGAGATGAAGTATGTCAATGAACTAAACATGGTTTCTTAGCAAGACCAGAAGCCTTCCTGGCATCCTAAACAGATCATTTCTTATAGGACAGAGTCAAGATAACAAACTCACCTTAAAATAAACCTCAAGTCAGGTTACCAATTAACATCTAAAGGTATTTAAGCAGAAATAAGTTTAATTGTGTAATTAATTTTTCACCAATTAAGTCCATTTTTACATGTTGCATTTTACACTGCCTTGGCAATGAAAGTAATTGGATCCGTTTATAACCATTTTCCACTTCCTGATTTGCTAAGTAGTTCAATGCCGTTGCCTACAGAAGATATAAATCGCCCCAAACTGGTCTCATTGCGACTTTATGAAGTTCATAAAACACTTCTACTTATGGGGGGAGGGGAGCAGCTGCAAAGATGAAAACGAGATGCTGTATGATCGAGTGGAAAGGGTGCCTATGGTAGGTAGCCTATGATGGTCCCTGCCTCCTGGCTTCCACCCTTGTAAAATCCCTTCCACTTGAGTGTGAGCTGGACTTAAAGGGTCGCTTCTAATGAGTAGAATATGGTAGCATTAATGGGGTGTCACATGCAAGATTAGGTTATAAAAAGACTTCTATCTTAGTTGTTCTCTCTATTTATCTCTCTCTGCATCTCTTCCTCTCTCTCTAATCACTTAGTCGGGAGCTCTGATGGCGTAGTGCCTAAGGCATTTGACTGCTAACCAGAAGGCTGGTCGTTCAAACCTACCAGCCACTCCTCAGAAGGAAGGCTGGGCAATCTACTTCCATAGAGATATCACCTAAAAAACCCAAGGAGGAGTCGCTATGAGTCGGATCCAACTTGAAGACAGTGCGGGTTTGGAATCACTTAGTCTGGGGAAAGCTACATCATAAGCGTCCCTAAGGTGAGAAAGGGAGCTCTGGTAGCATAGTGGCTAAGACACTTGCCTGCTAACCAGACGGCTGGCGGTTCAAACCCACCAGCCACTCCTCGGAAGGAAGGTTGGGCAATCCTACTTCCGTAGTGATACTGCCTCGGAAACCCAAGGAGGGGTCGCTATGAGTCGGGCCGACTCGACGGCACATAACAACAACAACAACAACAAGGTGAGAAAATGAGGCCTCTTGCCAACAGCCATGAGAGTGAGCTTGGAAGCAAAACCTCTAGCCCTAGACACATCTTTAGAGAGTATAGTCCTGGCTGAGAGGCTGATGGCCATCTGATGCTGCTAAACCACTCCCAGATTCAATAACTGTGTGAGATAATAGATAGTCATTGTTTTAAGCTATTAAGCTTTGGGGGTGATTTATTATACCAGAATGCTGGGGAGACCTATGTATGAGCCCTACTCTTCTACTTCTTTGCAAAGTCACCATAATGAATCCCTTAACTTTTAAAATTATGCCTATTTCTTCATGTGTAAAATGAGGATAATGACCATTCCCACCCCACAAAGTTGTTGTGAGGCTCAAAGAAAAGGAAATTAATTTTAAATGATCATTAAATGTTAGGTATTCACACTACCTCATTTAATTTATTTCAAATGAAAATAACACATGGATATATCCAATAAATTGGAAAACCATGGCTGTAGTATTAGAACCCATTTATTTTATTTTATTTGTTTAACCACGGCCATCTAGATGCAATGATGGGTCTCCCCTCGTGCAGGGCAAAGAAGAATGAAGAAAACCAAAGACGCATGGAAATAATTATTCCAACGGACTTCTACACCATGCGATCCTCAGGCTATATGACTATGAGACCAGAAGAACTAGATGGTGCCTGGCTACCATCGTCAACCACTTAGAGGGGGATCTATATAGGAGATTCCAGATAGTGTGAGAACAATATAGAACAAAACTCAAAATCATAAATTAAAAAAAAAAGGGACCAGGTTTGCTGGTTTGCTAGAGCCTGGTGAACCCCTGAGACTATAGCCCCTACCTGCCCTTCAGATCTAGAATTGAACCCACTCCTGTGGCTTCCAGGCAAACAAAAGACAGGAATATGAGCTGAACATTTACATTAGGTAGATACACTCCTTGGAGAGATCAATCATAGGAGACTAGAAGGGCTGTGTATGAACAGGGAGACATTTCGGGGGGTAGGTGTGAATGGGAGGGAAGGACACAGGTAAGAGGTGGCTTTGGGGAAGAAGTGGGAGGGGAGCTGTTGCATTGTGGGAGATTACAGTCAATGTCTTGAGACAAAGTGTATGTGAACTGCTGTATGGAAGAAGAATTTGCCCTGTAAATTTTCACCCAAATCACAATAAAATAAATAATAATAATAATAATTGCTTAACCAAACGTCAGTCTTAGATCAACATTAAACAAACCCTGTGCCTTTAAGGGGAGCTCTAGTGGCATGATGCCTAAGGGATTTGACTGCTAACCAGAAGGCTGGTGGTTCGAACCCACCAGCCACTCCTCGGAAGGAAGACTGGGCAATCTACTTCTGTAGAGATAACTGCCTGGGAAACCCAAGGAGGGGTTGCTATGAGTCAGAGCAGCTGATGGGTTTAAATTAGTCTCTTAATAGCATATGAGAAGTTTGCAAACATGTTAGTTTTGCTATGGGAATTGGAAGAACAAACATTATATCATTCTCACATGAGATACCCAGGGTCAGGACCAAGACCTGCAGATTCCTCGAGTTAACACAGCCCAAGCCCAACTTCCTCCCACAACCCCCTTCCTCAGTAAGCCAAGCTTCATTAATGACATCACCATCCTCCTGTTCCACCAAGCTGGAAACCTCTCAAGGCATCTACCTCAGAATCTTCCCCTTCCACCATCATCCCCACATCTCATCACCAATCTCTGTGATTGTGATTCAGAAACGTTTCTTAGTCCATCCCTTCCATCCCCTGGCACTGTTTCAGTTCAGACTCCTCTCTCTCACATTTAATCATTAATCCAATATTTATTGACAGTCTGTTATGGATCAGAAGTTGAGCTCCAAAATGGTGATACAGTAGTTAACCAGACAGACAAGTGCCTATTCTCATGGACATAATAGTCTGCCTCATTCAACTCTAAGAAAGCCAAGCTGGATTTGTGGTTAAAAACAGATTACCTTGGCTTTTCCAATTACTGTAAGACCTTGAAGACATTGCTTAACCTCTCTGAGCTTCAGTTTCTCACTTGAAAAACAAGGTTCATAATAGTACCTACCTCATGAGGAATGGAGCCCCTGGGTAGTGCAGACAGTTAAAGAGCTCAGCTGCTAACCAAAAATTGGAGGTTTGAGTTCATCCAAGTTGCCTCCGAAGAAAGCCCTAGCAATTTATTTCAAAAAAAATCAACCATTGAAAACCCTATGGAGAGAAGTTCTACTCTTACTTACATGAGCCAGAGTTGACTCAGTGGCAACTGGTTTTGATTCATAAGGATTAAGAGAGTTAAAACATTTAAAATGTTCAGAAGAGTGTCTAGGTTAGCTATTATTATTTTTAGTCCATAATCTGTTTTCTTCAACACCTCTCTCCAGGCCAAACCATCCTTTCCAGAACTGCCTGGAAGAGCTGTCCTCTTCTAAGGAACCATGACATCCCCCTAACAAACATCACTAACATCCACCTTAGCATGGCCCATCTGTCTTCACCCCACCTCTCCAGCCCTCAGTCTCTACTCTTCCTCATTTTATCCCCCATGCTCCTGCACCTCTGAATGTCTCACCACTCAGAGCTTAATTCTGTCTTTGTACCAACACAAATGAGCCATAGTAGAGCGAGAATAGGAGTCTTGGTAGCACAGTGGTTGAGCACATGGCTGCTAACTGAAAGGTTGGTGGTTCAAACTCACTGGAGGAAGATGTGGCAGTTTGCTTCTGTAAAGATTTCTAGTCTGCCTCGGAAACCCTATGGGGCAGTTCTACTCTGTTCTACAGGGTTGCTATGAGTCACAGTTGACTCATCGACAGTGGTTTTTGGTTAAGAGCCTTGGTGGCACAATGGATAAGCACTCGGATGCTAAGTGAAAGGTCAGGGGTTTGAACCCACCAGCAGCTCCACAGGAGAAAAGACCTGGTGATCTGTTTACATGAAGATTTCAGCCCCGGAAACCCTATGGAGCAGTTCCACTCTGTCCTGTAGGGTCACCATGAGTCAGAATCAACGCAACAGCCCATAACTTCAACAACAGAAAGAGTACAGGGGGGCATTGGTGGTTCAGAGGTAGAATTCCCACCTTCCATGTGGTAGATCTGGTCTCCGTTCCTGGCCAATGCACTCCATGCACAGTCAGCACTGATTTGTCAGTGGAGGCCGGTGTGTTATGATGCTGGACAGGCTTCAGCAGAGCTTCCAGAGTAAGGGGAACTAGGAAGAAAGACCTGGCCATCTACTTCTGAAAATCAGCCAGTGAAACCCTGTGGATCATACCAGGTTGATCCGTGTCATGGACATGGTGCAGGACTTGGCAGCGTTTTGTTCTGTTGCACGTGGGGCAGACTCTATGGCAGCTAACAACAATAGTGTGTGGCCTTTTTCAAGTGGTGGCAAAAGACAGGGCTGAAATTGGTGGCCAAATGCTCTCACCCTTTTCCCAAACGTTGTAAGGCATGGCTGTTGAAAGAGGCCAAGCAGGGGTTGGATTTAAGTACTTCTTTATGGCAGTGAACTACACAGGCCTTAACATGACTGGAGATGTCTTCTACCAAAATATCAGCATGAAGAAAAGGAATTGGATCTTGTTCTTACCTTCCCTGAGTGCATAGAACTTTCCTTACTATCATTGGAGTGGGAGGGGGATGGGGGAAGTTTGAAGAAAAAAGAGCTCAGGCTTTAGAGTCAAAGAGACATATATCCAAATTCTGGCTCTACTCTAGCTAAACAAGCACCATAACCTCAATTTCTTGGCTGGAAAATGTGAATAAAGGTTACTTTGCAGGGTTCATGTGAGGATTAATGAGAAAATTTGTATAAAAGTACCCAAAACAAATCCACCAAGCCATCAAGTCAATTCTGACTCGTAGCAATCCTATAGGATAGAAGAGAACTGTTCCATATGGTTTCCAAGACTATAAATCTTTACAGAGGCAGATTGCCTCATCTTTCTCCTGCAGAGCAGATGGTGGGTTCAAACCACGGACCTTTGGGTTAGCACCCAAATGTTTTAACCTCTGCACCACCAGAGCTCCTTCATGAAAGTGCCCAGCATACAATAGATCTGACAAAATACTCCCTTCCCATTTTTTATGTCCAGTTCTCTCTGCCTGCTTGTCTCACCATGCCTGGCAAACTCCTACACAATCTTCAAGGCCCAGTTCAATGTCCCCTCCCCAGAGACGCCTTTCCAGGCTTTGTCAGAATTTGTCTCTCCTGCCACTATCTCTTGCTGGACCACCGCTCCCCCAAAGCAAGAACCACAACTTAACACCTTTAGAGCCTCAGCACCTGGCATCATTCAAAAATAAATATCTACTGGGGAGTGATTTCCTCGTGAAGATGAAAGATTCTTGTTGTCGTGTGCCATCGAGTTGATTCCGACTAAACTTCACCCAATTTGACAGAGTAGAACTGCCCCATAAGGTTTCTTAGGCTATAATCTTTATAGGATCAAATTGCCAGGTCTTTTCTTCTGAGGAGCCACTGAGTAGGTTTGAACCGTTGACCTTTTGGTTAGTAATCAAATGCTTATCCATTGTACCATCAGGTTCTGAAGGGTTTCTGAAGGGTTCTAAGATGCTCTAAAATTTTATTATTATTATTATTATTACAGTACTATTTGTAATAGAGGAGCTCTGGTGGCGTAGTGCCTAAGGCATTTGACTGCTACCTGGAAGGCTGGTGGTTCAAACCCACCCGCCACTCCTTGGAAGGAAGATGGAGCAATCTACTTCCTTAGTGATACTGCCTTGGAAACACAAGGAGGGGTCGCTATGAGTCAGATTCAACTCCACGGCAGTGAGTTTGGTTTTATTTATTTATTTATTTGTAACAGAGAAAATTTGGAAGCAACAAAAAGATCTGATATTTCAAGGTTAGGTAAATTATAGTTTGTCCTCATAACTGGGTGGTATGCCATCATTAAGTCATCTTGTAGAAATGTGCTGAGGACATTAAAAAAAAAATGTTCTCAATATACATTGGGAGGGAGAGAAGCAGGTTTCAAAAACAGAACTATGTACAGAATGATCCCATTTTGTGATAAAAATATAAATGTTTATGTATGCATAAAAAGGGTCTGGAAGGACCCAGTGGTTGTCTCTGGGTGGGTGGAATTTGCATGTTTCTTTTCCTTCCTTATGCTTATATGTATTTTGTGATTTTTCTATAATGAGCATAAATTACTTTTGTAGTAAGGAAAAAAAAATTAAAGCTACTAAAAATTGTTTTTCTGATTGCAGTGCATTTTCATTGTGGAAAAATTGAAAGTCCAAAAACTATAAAAAAAGAAAAGACAATTATGCATGCTGCTCTTATCTAGAGAGTCTTTGACATTTGGGTGTATTTCTTGCTAGTGTTTTCTTTTTAAATACGTGCATGAACTTGTTTTAACTAGTTGAGAGCACATAAAATATAACTGATCTATAGTTTAATATCCTGTAGTTTTTTGTTACATTGTGAGCATTTTCAGAAGTTATTACAGATTCTCCATAAATGTTAGAGGCCTTACAAAGGACTGGAAAACTCAGCTATCCTGGGGGGGTTGGGGGGTGGCGGGAATAGGAGAATTAAAAAGAGTTAATGGCCTCCCAAGCACAAACACAGGGCACTTTTAAGGTTCTCCTAGGCCCTACAGAGGCCCTGTATTGTATAAAATACTTTAAAAATATTCCATATTAACTATTGTAACCATAAAATGTTTGAAGGGATTTTTATAATTTTGCTATTGAATTTGGCTTAAAAGTACTCATTTTATTTACAACTGGCAAACAATTCATTTAATTTACAATTGGCCATCATTTCTCAGCAATTATTATACGCATTTGGGAACTCTTGCAGAGGAAGGAAAATCCAACTTAGAAACTCTTTTTAAATGGAAAGAAGCATTAAATTTAATGAAGTAAACGCAATGCTGCATTTTATAGATATTTAAGCATTTCTTGACGTTTGTAGTTTTCTTTTCATATTCTGGAACCAATAACTTTTTTTTTCCAGATCGCAGAAGCTCTTGAAAAGTACCTAGACCTTGGGTTCCGGGTTTCCTCTGCCTCATGAAGGAAACTGTCTTGTTTGAGGCCCTAAGATTCTGGGTAGTCACAGCTGACAAGCATCAGAAACTCCCAGTAAGGGTGGGAGCCACAGCAAAGGCCAGGAATGGGGTAACTAGTTCATTCAGCAAGGCTGGCTCTTCTGTGCCAGCCTCCAAATATAAAGACAGTGGAAAGGCTTGGAGAGGAGGTTCTTGCTCCAGGTTTTTGTTGTCCGAGTGTTGTTACTGATAGCTGTCCTTCCCCTGGGGGCCCACACACGACCAAACCAAACGCTGCCACCATCGCCATCAAATGGCTGTCGATCCAACTGTCAGGATCCATACAGTCTTCACTGACTGCTCTTCAGATGTAAATCGCCTGGCCTCTTAGTCTGGAAGTTACGCTGAAACCTGTTCAGCATCTTAGCAACACAAGCTTGTACTGGCAGACGGACGCTGGCCAGGAATCAAAGCCTGGTCTCCCACGTGGAAGGTGAAAAATCTACCCCCGAACCACCACTGCCCCATGATGCTCAAGTACAGCAGGTAAATTGAGGCAGAGGCAGGGAGACTGCAAGGAAGAGGAACAGGAAGGAGGCGAAAGGGAAAGAATGGAGGGAGGGAGAAAGGAAGAAAGAGGGGCAAAAACCGAGGGAGAGAAAAGCTACATTCATTAATTTGCTTGTTAGGTTCCAGGCACTGAGTTGAGAACTTTACACACTATATTTCATTCAGTCCTCATAGTAACCCTACGAGATAGGGACTGTTGTCATCCCCATGTTACAGATAAGGCTACTCAGGCTCATTTGAGCTAAGTCATTGGCCCAACATCACACACTAGAAAGTGACAGAGCTGGCCCAAGACTGCCTGACTGCAGGGCTTGTACGTTAATCCTCTATACCATACGGCCTCCTCAAAGACACTTGGCTTGTCTATCCCTCCTCCTGGTCACCAAAGACCCATAGCCATCACACTGATGCCAATTCAGAGAGACCCTATAGGACACAGTAAAACTCCCCCCATAGGATTTCTAAGGCTGTAAAGCTTTATGGAAGCAGACTGCCTCATCTTTCAGCCATGGAGCAGCTGGTAGATTCGAACCACTGACCTTGTAGTTAGTAGCTGAATGCTTTAACCATTATGCCACCAGAGCGCCTCTTTCCTGGTCACAGAAGGGAAGAATTGAGAGCTATAAGAGAGCCTAGAGGTCAGCTCATGCTCACTAACTCTACTTGTCTTACCTGTCTCTACTTGTCTCACCTGTCTTACAGGTAAGTCTTTGTTTTTTGCTCCCTGCTAAGCCAGGCATTCCACCTGCCTCTCACATTTTCATGTCCCCAGGGCCACTGTGCCTGGCACAGAAAATGTGCTCAGTAGATGTTTGCTGAATTAAATACCTCTTCTCATTATGAAAATGAAGACCAAAGAAGGAAATTTGGAGACTACACAATGAGGGTGACTTGCCTATAGTCACCCAATAAGGTAGTGACAACAGAATCCAGACTTGAGTCCTAGCCAATGCTTCTTGCACTGAGTGTACCTGAATTTGTACAGAACTTTTCATTTACAGTATCTCATTTCATCCTTGCAACAACTGTGTGACTATTATAATGTGCCATCAAATCTCAGACCACCAATAAGACATGTCACTATTCTATGTAACGATAAGAAAGAAAATAAACTCTGCTAAGTATCCTTGTGAGACACCATCAACTATAAGATGCATCCCTGCTACAGGGATGCTACAATGTGGTAAAATGTCTGGTATTATCTACATTTTGAGGATGCGGAATTGGAGACTCAAAGAATGGAATGGCTTGTCCTGGTCATAGCTATTA
Source organism: Orycteropus afer afer (assembly GCF_000298275.1). Taxonomy (NCBI): domain Eukaryota; kingdom Metazoa; phylum Chordata; class Mammalia; order Tubulidentata; family Orycteropodidae; genus Orycteropus; species Orycteropus afer. The sequence continues at coordinate 4,547,764 of NW_006921752.1, forward strand.
AGGTCAGATATGTGTGATTCAAACTAGTTTTTGGTGCTAAGCTGTGGGCTTTCTTTACAACTACACTTAGAAGCACTGTGATTTGTTGGTTGTTTGTTTATTTGAATGAGAATCTTAATGTAGCTGGTGACATAGCTCTTCCCCTGTAGATCATAAACACTCTGAGAGTGGGGACCATCCTCTCTCTACCTCACAGCCATTTTCCTAACACTGTATCTCTACCTAACACTGTATCTCCACCCCCTGTCTGTCAGTTTATCATACTGTGGTGGCTTGCATGTTGCTATGATACTACTAAGTTATGCCACTGGCATTTGAAATACCAGCAGTGTCATCCATGGTGGACAGCAGAGCTTCTAGACTAAGACAGACTAGGAAGAAAACCCTGGTGATCTACTTCCAAAAATTAGCCAGTGAAAATCCTATGGTTCACAACAGAGTAGTGTCTGATAGAGATGGCCCCACTAGGCTGAAAGGCACTCAGAATACACAGTGGCCACCGTGGACTCTAGTGTACCAATGATCTTGAAGATGGCACAGGACTGGGCAATGTTTCATTCCATTGACTTCGTACATGAGGTCACCCTGAGTGGAGGCAACTCGATGGCAACTGACAATCACACACAATGTGTCTGGCACAGAGCAAGCCCTCAAAAAATATCTCAAAGAGAGGAGATTGCACTATGAGGCACCTGAGAAATCCAGAAAATATGAGCCTGAATTAGATGTTTGCCAACCGTGGACATTTCTGTGTTGCTAATACCAGAGGAGGTGAGAGACAGGTACAGAATGGAGTAATTAGAAGGGTCCTGAGGCAGACACACAGGGTTGGAATTTCAGCTTTCCCAGCTCTGTGATCTTGGGCAAGTTGTTTTATGTCTCGAGTCTCTGTTTCCTCCTTGGTAAACTGGGGATAATGCACTACTAGCCATCTCATCTCTCTTACTTTGGTCCTGTTGTCAGAAGGGACCAGTCCCTGCAAGATATCATGCTGGGGAAAGCAGAGAGTCAGCGAAAAAATGGGAAGCCCCTCAACAAGATGGAGTGACACAGGGATTAGGGTGATGGGCTAAAGCATGGCAATGATTGTTAGGATGGCGCAGGATGGGGCAGTGTTTCGTTCTGCTGTACATAGGGTCACTCTGAGTCAGAACAAACTCAACAGCACCTAACAACAACAGCAGCTATCTGGTGGGATTATGTGAGAATTAAATGAGAAAGTGAAAGTAAAGAACTTAGCACAGTGTCTGGCCCATAGTAAACATTCAATCAATCACAGCGACATGTACAGGAAGGAGTGTCTGTCTTACCTTAACTCAAGTAAAACCAAACAGGCTGAGCATTGGGGGCTTTAGTGACGGGGACCCTCAGCCTCAGACTGGCTGTATAAACAGGCAAGTCTGTAGCAGCAGACCTCCCACCAGCTTCTTAAAAATCAAATACACAAAATAAGAAGTAAGAGCTGGGAAATAACCATCAACACTGTTATGGATCGAACTGTGTTCCTCAAAAATTTATGTTGAAGTCCTAACCTCTGCTGCCTGCAAATGTGCCCTTGTTTGGAAATAGGGTCTTTGAAGATGTTATCAATTAAGTTATAATGAGTTCATACTGAAGTACCCCCCAAACAAAGAAGAAAATATCCACTGCCTTTGAGTCAATTACAACTCATAGCAACCCCCATTGGGTTTCCAAGGCTGTAAATCTTTACAGCAGTAGATTGCCTCATCCTCCCACAGAGCAGCTGGTGGGTTTGAATGCCAACTTTCTGGTTAGCAGCCAAATGCCTTACCCATTACACCACTAGTGGATCCTAACCCAACATGTTGAATGGCCTTATTAAAAGAAAAAAAAAAGAAAAAGAAAAGGAGAAGGGAGACAGAGACTCATGAAAATGAAGGCAGACATTGGCATCTTGCTGCCATAAACCAAAAGTACCCAGGATCGCCAGCTGTCTCCAGATGGTAGGAGAGAGGCATGAAACAGATTCTCCCTCAGAACCCTCAGAAGGAATCAACATGGCCGATTCCTTTATTTTGGACTCCTAGCCTCCAGAACTATGAGACAACAGGGTTCTGTTCTGGACTCTGTTTCAGCAACCCTGGGAAACAAATGCAGACACCGAGCTGATTAACAGAATCTTACGCGTTTACCTCGGTCAACCTAGGCAAAATGTTTAAAACAGTGGGTGGAATGGTTGATTTTCTAGAAAAATAGAAAATATTATAACTAATTTCAGAAGAGTTTTAAAAGACACGTACGCACACTCACCCAAAAAAAAAACAAAACAAAAACAAAAAACCACCCAAACACTGTAGAATAAGTTGGGAATATTTTCAAAGAGCTAAACCTAAAAAAAGTGTCAGGTCCAGATGGTTTCATGGGTGAATTCTACCTGCTATTTAAATTGTTCCAGAGCCTAGAGAAAGCAGGAAAACTTCCAAATTCCTTTTATGAAGCCGGCATAGCACTGTATGAAACCTGACAAAGAGAACACAATGAAAGAGAGCCTCAGAAATGGACGCGGGTAGCGGCCGCTCTGCTAAGTCTGCAAATGCTGCGAGCGTTTCCCATAGAGGCAGGAGCAAAATAAGGATTTCCACCAACACCATCATTATTGAGCATTGTGCTGCAAGTGCTCGCTGTACAACTGCAACAGAAAGAAACAAGAAGTACGAACACAGGAAAAAGAGAACCCAAAGTATCATTATGTTCAGATGATACACCGTAAATCTGGAAAACGCAAGATAACTCATTCAAGAATTATCAATAAAAATAATACAGTATCAATTGTCAATAAATTAAGATGACTGGTTACATGATTGATATGCAAACATTAGTAGCTTTCTAATATGCAATTGGCAGCCATTTAAAAAATATAAGAAAAGGTTCTAGTCATCTGAGTAACAACACAGAGCAAAACTATTAGAAATGTGCTGGATCCATAAAAATGCTTGAAAATGCAAGTGAAGGACTCTGTAGTTTGAATAAATGTCAAGACATACCCTGTTTTTGAACAGGAAGATGGACTACTGTAAAAATGTCAGTTTCCACAAATTACTGTATATTTACTGTAATTCCAATTTCTAAAATATACTAAAAGGATTACTTTGGAACAAGGTGGGCTAATTCTAAAGGTCATCTGGAAAAATAAGCATGCAAGAATAGCCAGATAAAAAGTCTGGAAAAAAAGAAAAGACAGTGCTGACGGGCTCCTTACCAGACATTAAGACATATCTTAGGTATGACACCAAAAGCACAACCAACCAAAGAAAAAATACATCAGTTGCATTTCATCAAAGTTAAAAAGAGAACCCACAGAATAGAAGGAAATCGTGTGTCTGATTAGGGACTTGTATCCACCACACAAAAGAACTCTTACAACTCAACAATAAAAAGACAAATAACATGATTTTTTGAATGGGCAAAGATGATCTATTTCGCCATAGAATATTTACAAATGGCCAAAAAGCACATGGAAAATGTTCAACATCATTAAAACAATGAACTGGCATTCTACACTCACTCCAAAACCAAACCTAACTCATTGCCATTGAGTCGATTCCGACTCTCAGTGACCCTCATTGGGTTTCTGAGGTAGTGGTAAATCTTTATGGAAGTAGATTGCCCCATCTTCCTTCCACTTACACCCACTAGGATGGCTAAAATAAAAAAGACAGACAATAACAAGTGTTGGCAAGGATGTAGATGAATTGAAACCCTCATTTACTGCTGTGGCAAATGATGCGGTCATTTTAGAAAACACTCTGGCAGTTTCTCAAAACGGTATATACATAGAGTTATCGTATGACACAGCAATTCCACTCCTAAGTATATACCCAAGAGAATTGAAAACATACGTTTACACAAACATTGTACACAATGTTCATAGCATAATTCATAATAGCCAAAAAGTAGAAGCAACCCAAATGTTCATCCATTAATGAATGAATACAATACAACAAAACCCAACACACTGCCGTCGAGTTGGGTTCGACTCATAGTGACCCCTCCTTGGGTTTCCAAGGCGGTATCACTACAGAAGTGCATTGCCCAACCTTCCTTCTGAAGAGTGCCTGGTGAGTGGGTTTGAACCGTCAGCCTTCTAGTTAGCAGTCAAATGCCTTAGGCACTATGCCACCAGAGCTCCCAATGAATGGATAGATAAACAAAATGTGGTATATCCATATAACGGAATATTATTTAGCAATAAAAATTAATGAAATACTTATGATGGATGAATCTTGAAAACGTTAGGCTAAGTGAAAGAAGTCAGGCACAGAAGGCCACACGTTGCATGATTCCATTATATGAAATTTCCAGAATAGGCAGATCCACAGAGAACAGAAAGTAGATTGGTGTTTGTCAGGGGCTAGAGACAAGTGGGAGAAACAGGAAGTGATTGCTAATGAGTAATGGGTTTCTTTTGGGGGTGATGAAATGCTGCACAACTGTGTGAATATACTAAAAACCACTGAATCTCATGCTTTAAAAGGGTGGACTTATGGTGTGTGGAATGTTTCTCAGTAGGAGTCCTGATGGTGCAGTGATTAAGGGCTTAACTGCTAACCAAAAGGTCAGTGGGTCGAACTCATCAGCCACTCTGTGGGAGATAAAGGTGGCAGTCTGCTTCTGTAAAGATTCATACAAACCAAACCCACTGCCCTCAAGTCAATTCTGACTCATAGCGACCTCCTTTGAATTTCTAAGGTGGTAAATCTTTACAGAAGTAGATTGCCGAATCTTCCATCCAAGGAGTGGCTGGTGGGTTTGAACCACAAATCTTCTGGTTAGCAGTTAAATACCTTAAGCACTGCGCCACCAGAGCTCCTTTCTGTAAAGATTATAGCCTTGGAAACCCTATGGGGCAGTTCTGCTCTGTCCTATAGGGTCGCTAGAAGTTGGAATTGACTTGATGGTAACAGATTTGGGTTTGTTTTAAAGCTGTTATTTAAAAAAAAAATGAAAAAAAAAAAACATTATGTAAAACTTTGTAGGCAAAACAATTCAAAAGACCAGAAGAGACACAACTGCCCATCAGGATTTAGTATATACTAAAGGGAACATTTCAAATAAGGTAAAGATAGATTATTCTGAAGATGATATTGGAGCAGATACTAGAGGTGATGTTTCCTGATGGCTTAGCAATGGGAGGAGGAGGGATGTTTGGAACTTTGCATTATTCCTTACAGCTAAATATATCCAGAGGTATCAAACGCTTAAATGTAAAAAACATTAGAATAGAATGGCGGAATTTTACAAAATCACAAAGTGGGAAAAGCAAACCGTAAAATACCAAAATCCCCAAAGGGAAGGGAAAAAAAATGAATAAATTTGAATTATAAAAGTTTTAAATTTCTGCATGGAAAAATTTGAAAGATAAATATAAACTGGACAAAATATTTGCATAAGTAATGACATACAAATGTCCAATTTTCCTAGTTACAGAAAAGGTTTGTAAATTTCAATAGAAAAAATAATGGAAAAATGAACAAGCATAGATCATTCCAGAAACAAAAAATTAAACATAAAATGGTGTTCATCGAGAGATGCATATCAAAACTACAATGAGATACCATCTCACCCCAGCAACAATGGCACTGATCGAAAAAACAGAGTTATAAACGTTGGCAAGGCTATGGGGAGTTTCGAACTCTTAGACTACTGGTGAGACTGCAACATGGTATAACCACTACAGAAAGCAGTATGACACTTGCTTAAAAAGCCAGAAATAGAAATACTGTATCACCCAGAAATCCCACTTGTAGATATGTGTATGCCAGAGAAATAAGAACTGTGACATGAACAGACACATCTCATCCATGCTCATTGCAGCATTATTTATAATACCAAAAAGATGGACAGAACCTAAGTGTCCATTAACAGATGAATGGATAAGCAAACTGTGGTACATACATATGATGGAGTATTGTGCAATGATAAACAATAGTGATGAAGCTGGAGGGTATTACCCACTACCATTGAGCAAGGCAAAGGACGACCATGCGAGGTCTGCAAGAACAAAGGACAACTATGGTAAATACAATCCTGCTACAACAGTAATAACAAACAATAATTTATGAATAGATACATAGGTAAATACATATGCTAAATAGGTGAGGGAGGTCATGCAGGAGTGCACCTACATACATATACAGGTACAAACAAATCCAAAACTGCCATTGAGTTGATTCTGACTCATAGCGACGCTCTTTGGGTTTCCAAGGCAGTAAGTAAATCTTTACAGGAGTAGACTACCCAGTCTTCCTTCCGTGGAGTGTCTGGTGGGTTTGAACCGCAAGCCTTCTGGTTAGCAGTCAAATGCCTTAGGCACTGTTGTTGTTGTTGTTTGCCATCGAGTCGGCCCCGACTCATAGTGACCCCTCCTTGGGTTTCCGAGGCAGTATCACTA